>NC_087087.1:4060444-4360444 GCF_036172545.1 Culicoides brevitarsis | reverse complement strand
AAAATATTTTTTAAAAAATCACACAAAAGACAAAAACTCCCTTGAAATCGTTCATTCCTACCTCCAATGAAACAAAAAATTCTATTTTATACAAGAAACATGCATTTTTTATGCACATATTTGAGTAACAAAGCGTGACTTTGTGCAACACAACGCCTCATATTACTCTAACAACGCGTACAAATGCAATAAACTTCTTTTTTTCGAGACGTATTTAGCATTTGCACGAGAATTCTTCGAATGAATCTCCTTTGTTTCAGCTCAATAAATTTTCTTTATGCTAAAATTGGCTCAAATTGAAGCTCAAAGTAAATTTTTTCAATAAAAATTTAACGAAAACAGGAAGAAATTTAAAAAATCGTCTCAAAAACGAAAAAAAATTCACTTGAAACTTGAAAAATTCAAGTAAGACAAGAATTTTTGCGACAAAAAAACTGATTAGATAGCAAAATCTCGTAAATTAAAATTTTTTTAATTAAATTAAAACGCAGTTTGCTTCCGCATTCGATTTCTTGGCAAACGATTCGTACGTAAATCGCATGAAATCTTTTAATTCTTGCAATTTTTCATGCCTTTTGTGACATTTTGTGGTTTTTTGAATTTCTTAACTACGCATGAAATTTTTTTGAGTGAAGATTTCGTTGAGATTTCGAGAATCAGGTCATGGCTAAGCGCCAAAAAAAGTCGTTAAAATCGCAAATGCGGCGTTTTTTGTGATAATTTTGCCGGTTTGACGAGTTCAAGTTCAATATTTTTATCGTAAACGGGTGTAATTTACTCGAGCAACGATGTGTGATGGATGGATTGTTTGTGATACGAGAGATTATTTCCTGTTTTTATGATAAAAAAATAAAAAAAATTAAATTTCTTCATTTTTTTGTGTTTTAGGAAGGAGATCTCGGCAGTTCAAGCGGCGATACCGGAGACTGGGTATGGGATTGGAGCTCTCGTCCCGATCAAAATCCACCAAAGTAAGAAATTTTCTTAATTTTTCTTGAAAAATTCCTTAAAATTTGATTTTTCAACAGAGACTGGAAATTCGAGCATCCCAAACAGCGTGACAACAAACCCGGTTACTCGATCCGCTTAGCTCGCGTCGGCAAAAATTCCTTATTTTCGCGCGAAGTGATCTACTCGTTGCTCCTCACGAACGTGATATCGGCAATTTTGGGCGTCGGCATCGGCGTTTGGCTCACACGGAAAGGATATGTGTTGACACGTCTTGCTGCTGAGTAAATTTCCGCCCGCTCGCCATTCAGGAAAGAAGTTTCAAGAAATGAAAATTCATCATAATCAAGAAATTATGACTAAACTTTTTTTATATCATAAATATTATAATATTAAAAGCTAAAATAAATAAAAAAAAATATTGAAATATTTTAAGATAAAAGCAAAATAGGTCAAAAATGGACTCAGGAAGGGAAATATTTTTGTAAATGGCAAAAATACAAAAAAAAAAAAAAATAAATGTTTTTTTTTGTTAGTTGAGTTCCATTTGATTTTTTGTTTGCAATTATTTAAGGTTTTAAGTTTATAAAATAATTTTGATATAGTTAAAAATTTAAAAAAAAATATCACAAAATTTCAATTTTTGATTGAAAATGTAATTTTAAATATTTTTTTAGCTAAAGTTTTAATTTTTTACTTAATTCTGAATTTAGAAGAATTATTTCAACAAAAAAAAAAATTAAAAATCGTTTCTAAAAATTGAAAAACATTTTTATTAAATCGATTTAAATTAAAATAAATTTGTTATTCATTTTTTATATTTTTATTAAAAAAATATTTTTATTAATTTTATATAAAACTTATTAAAAAAATATTTATAAATTTTTTTTTATAAAAAAATATTTTTTTTTTAATAATTCATTAAATAATTTTTTTTCTTAAATAATCATTTTTTAATAAAAATTAAATATAAAAATAATTATTTTTAGAAAAAAATTATTTTTAGAATAAAAATAAGTTTAATAATTTTTTAAATAAAATACCTTTGAAGATGGAAAAATTGAAATAAAATTCTATTAAAATTATTTAAAAATTCTTCTTTAGTGAAAATTAAAAATTTTCACATTAATTGTTGATTATTTTTTTTTTCGTTTGATAAAATATTATAAATTATCAAAATATTTAAAAAAAAATTAATATTTAAAAAAAATTAAAATAAATAATTTTTTTATCAATTTCATTTTAAATTTTAAAATTAATAAAAATATTAATGAAAAAAAAAATAATGAATTTTATTAATAATATAAAAATTATTAAATATTTTAATAAATGTAATTTAATATTTTTTAAAATATTTATTAATAAAATTTTTAAATTTTTCAAAAAAAAAATATTTTACAAATATCAAAATTATTTTATAAACTTACCCATAATTATTATTAATTAATTAAATATTATAAAAATAATAAAAAAAAAATAAATTTTGTTTACAGAAGAAACGTCCAGTTCAAAAAAAAAATTAAATATGAATCCCAAAAAATAGACGAATAATGTCTGAACAAAAAAAACAGACACAAAACAATTTTTTTTATTTATTTGACCAAAAATCGTCTGAAAAAAAATATCCATAATTTTTTTTTTAATAAATTTAAATATTTTTATTATAATAATTTTTTTTTACAAATTTTCGTGTCTTTAAAAAAATATTTAATAATAATAATTAAAAGTTTTGTAAAATTTTTAAACATTAAAAAAATTAAAAACAAGAGTAGAATTAAGTAATTTTTACATTTTTTCACGCTCTACTCCTCCTCCTCATCAATCATTCAAATCAATTTATTACAAAAATAATAAATAGAATCAATAAGGAAAATTTTGATATGTCTCGTGTGATGTGAAAGAGTCACGACAAAATATTCACAAAAAAAAAAAAAAAAAATATTAAAATAATAAAAATTTCTATCCGAAAAAATTACTATCATTTGTGTTTTCGTTGCGCTGCCTTCTTTTTCATGTTCTGGATGCGTTTGTCGGCACTCACGATATTGATGCTCGGGGTAGTTGTGCTTCCGCTTGAAGTTGTTGTCGCCACAACTGCGGGCGGAATGACTTTTTCTTTGCTTTTTTTGCTGCTCGACGACGAGGACTCGTAATTTTTCGTGTACGAACTGCTTGTGCTCGAACTCGAACTGGATTTGGCAGGCGAGGAATTTGTCGACGAAGCCTTCGAAATCGCTTTTTCCTTGCACGTGAAGCAATACCAAGAATTTTCCTGATCATTTGCATCCGTTTCGCTGATCGGCGGTTGATGACATTCCTGATGATACAACGAATGGCAGTCCGAGCACTCGACGAGACGATTTCTCGCACTCACATCCATGCGTTTGCAATTTTTGCAGAACAAGTCTTCGAGTTCTTTCAAATGATCATCTTCCACAGATTCGACACTTTCCTCCAGCTCTCGAGGTTTTTTCTCGATTTTTGGTCTTTTGACGGCAACCAAGTTGCTGCCGACAGCGTTTGATTCTTCATTTAAATATTTTTTCGACAAAATTGACGAAAGCAGCTTCGAGGGACCGTATTTTTGTGAAATAATGTCATCGATGGCAAGACGCAACTTTTCGGCACTTGTATTGTCGTTCGAATGCAGCAACTTTAGGCCGTTCTTCAAAACTGGATCTAATTCCATCATCTTGTTGTGTGAGAATTTTTTTTCCTCTACAAAGAATTTAATACAAAGAATGAATGCAAAAATTCTCAAGGTTTCCAAAAAAATTTTACTTACAAAAATTAATCTAATTCCGTTGAAATAAAACCCAAAAAGGCGAAATTTAGGGGAGATTAAAAGCTCGTTGTGCAATTTTTGCAGTAAAAAGAACCGTACTTGGCTAAAAATTCAATTAAAATGTCGCTAAATTGAACTTCTTTGCAATAACAAATCTAATTCATGAGGAATTCAGCATGAATTACACGTGAATATGGCAGTGAAGAGAGACAGAATGAACGTACGACTTTGAGGCGAAATTTGAATCACGTGTGGCGGTTATTTTTTATTTCGTTGATGTGAAGTTCATTGCATACTTTGTGATTTATTACCGTATTTCGGGGAAAAAATGTGGTTATGTTTTGAATTTTTATGATTTTATTTAATTTTTCACAGAATTTATCCGTAAAAAAATTTTTATTGTAAAATTAATAAATTTGAATAATTTTCAAAGTTTTCAAAAAAAATTTCTTTCAGTAATGTGAAAATTTTTAATTTGTGTTGAAAATTCTTTAAAAACTATTCAATCAAAATATTAACATTTTTTGAAATTAAATTAAAATTTAAAAAAAATATTTTTTTTTTATTTTTTATTTGCAAAAATACAATTTTTAACTAATTTTTTTAAATTGGTCAAAAATTTTTTGTTAAAATTATATTTTTTTAAAATCCAACTTACTTGATAACTTTTAATTTAAAATTAATTTTTTTAAATATTATTAAAAAAAATTATTGAATTAAAATTTAAAAAAATATATAAAATTAACAAAATTTTCAGTTCAACAAGTATTTTTTTTTATTTATTTCAAATATTTAAATTTTTAATTAAAAAAAATATTAAATAAATAAAATTCTCAAAATTAATGAAAAAATTAATAAATTAATTTTAATTAAGTATAAAATTTAATTTTTTTTTAATTTAAGATATTTTAATTATTAAATTTAAATAAAAAGAATTAAATTTAATTAATTTTATTAAATTTATTTTTTTAAGAGAATTTAAAAAATTTAAACTTAAATTTATTTAAAAAAAAAATTAATTTTATTAAATTTTGAATTATTAAGATAATTTAAAGAATCAAAAAAAATATGTTAAAAAATTATAAAAAAAAATAGAATTTTTTTTTTCTAAAATTTTGGAGAATTTTTAAAATAATAAATTTTTATGTTATACTTTTAAAAATTAAATAATTATTTTGAACCAATTTTTGAATAAAATTTAAAAAATTTTCTTTAATATTAAATTGAAAAATTTAAAATAATAAATTAAATTAAAAAAATTTTAAAAATATATTATTAATATAAAAAAATTAATTAAATAAATTAAAAATTTAAATTAAATTTAATAATTTAATTAAATTAATTAAATAATATAATAATTTAAATAATTAATTTTAGAATTTTTTTTTCAATAATTATTTTTAAAAAATCAAAATTTATTATCAACAATAAACAAAATCCAGATTCGATCTAAATTCCATCCTCTTTGTGGTTTTTCCAACATAAAAAACCCATTGAACATGCAGAAAACATAAAAATATAAAAAATAATTGATTGACATAAAAAATGCATGTCATAAACTTTTAATCAAACACGTAAATAACTAAAGTGTAATCGTGTAATAAAAATACAAAAAGAAAAAAAATACCAGACTATTTACTATTTTTTTTACTGCACACTATTGGACTGTATTGTCGTCGTCGGCGGTTTCGTTATGAATGAACTCGATATTTTTCTAACGTGAAAATTCGTGAATTAACGTTTGCCGCCGTCAAAAACCGACACGAAACAACAATAGAGCAGCTTATCGCATTTTTCCATCGCTCCAAACAAATGGCTACTACTTAACTTATAATATTCCATCAAAATGTATCTATTTCAACCAACACACGCATGGCTTATATTGCATAGTGTGCCAAGTAATGCGCCTACTAACGTTACACAGTTGAAATTGTTGCTCAGTTTGACAGAGAACTTGCGTGAAGTAACATCGCCAGACGTCGAAAAGGAAAAGTTTTAATGAAAAAAACTATTTTTAGTCGAAAATAACGAAAAAATTCTCGGAATTCGTCATAAAAATATCAACGAAATACCAAAGCAAGGTAAGTTATTGAACGAAATTGCTATTAAATTGGTTCTGATTTCGCTTTCGAATAAATTTCAATTTCTATTAATGAGAAGTGAGTGAAAAGACATTCTTATCTTCATCGAAACAAAGTGCCGTCATTGCTTAGTCTGTGGATGATGAGTCGCGAGAAATGCCGGTTAATTGTAGTTTTATCTTAATTGAGTGTTTGCAAACACACAAAAAAAATGTTTTAATAATAAAGACAAAATGCGATAAGATTTAATGAGAGATTAGGTAATTTTCCGACAAATTGACGTTTTTGTGAAGAAATTCTTATCAATTTTATGTGAAAAAAAATTATTGCACGTGAAATAATCATTAATTAAGGACTAAAATTAATTTTTTGATACATTTTGTATGGTCACGTGGTTAAATTTTTCAAAATGTGCATTGGGGTTAAATTTGAAAAGTTGCTCAGGGGCAAGAATTTTAACTTATACTGAAAATTTTGAGGTAAAATTGAATTTTAATAAGAATTTCGAATGTATTATGGGCAAAAAATTCAAATTATCTCTTGTGTAGACATTTTAAAATATGCATCGGTTAAAAATTTTAAAAGTATTCAAAATGTATAATGGGTTTAAATTTAAAAAATTTCAAATTTTTTTCAATATTAATATAAAACTTAAAAACATCAAAAATTAAATGTACATTGGGCAAAGACTTAAAATAATTTTAAATTGTGCATTAGGTTAAAATTTAAAAATTTGCTTAAGGGCTACATTTTTTAAAATTTAATATAAAACTATTAAAAGAAATTAAAAATCGGAAAAAAAATGTAAAAATTAATGAAAGTTTTAAATATGCATTGGGTAAAAATTAAAAAAAAAATCAAAATGTGCATTGGGGTTCAATTTAAAAATTTGCTCAGAGGTAATTTTTTTTAAATTTTAATATAAAACTTTTAAAATAAATCAAAAATCGAAAAAAAAATGTAAAAAAATTAATAAAAATTTAAAATGTGCATTGGGAAAAAATTTGAAATAAATATTTTAAAATGTGCATTGGGTTTAAAATTATGTCACGTGGTTAAAAATCAACTTTTTATATTTTTTGTTAGAAAAAATAATGGAAAAATATAAAAATTTATATCGATTTTAAATAATTGCCCCAATGCACATTTTAAAATGTCTACACAATAAATATTTTGAAATTTTTGCCCATGTCACATTTTAAATTCTTTTTCAAATTCAATTTTATCTCAAAATTTTCAATAAAACTTTAAAATCTTGTCCTAAAGTTAATTTTTAAAAATTTACCCCAATGCACATTTTGAAAATTTTAACCACGTGACTTATTAAAACTTATCAAAAATCGTAAATTTGTTAATTTTTTATGCTTGGTTTGAATTAATTGAGTAAATTTTTGTACAATTTTGTTCTACAAGACGTTCGTAACTTCAAGTTTCGCTATAATTTCGTTCAATATTTCCTCCAAACGACCTTGAAACAGCTTGTCATCGAATTTGATTTCCTTCTAATTATGTGTCAGTGCCGCTTTTCGTTGATTTATGTCTGAAAATACTATTAAGGACTCATTAATTCGTCATTAGAAGTCATGTAACGTGAGTCACTGAATTTCCCGAACGAAACCAAAACCAAAGTCTGAATGAATTTCAGCTATCAAAAATTTTATTGGGCATTGTCTCTAATTTATCATCGCGTGCGACATTTTTAATTTAAGGGAACTCCCTCGATACCTTCCTCGATTAATAATCACTTTCTACTCCAATTGTATCAACCAGCTGTCAAAATCAACGATCACGTGCTGTCTAAACTAAACATGCGATTAATTATTATTCTGTCCCTTAATTCGTTTCGCGTAAATAAAATTGTGACACGAAATTGCAAATTATTCAAAACTTTCACTGATTTTGCTGAAGCTTCTTTGGAAATTTTTATTGTTACGCAATAAAATCGCGTGGAATTGCAAATGAAAATGACTCACACATGAGATAATGAGCTTCGTTGCAGTTTAGTTCAAGGTCATGTTTGTTATGATTTTCAATTTGTAGCTGGTTTTATTGTGAATTGTTGTTGGAGTGAGTTAGAAGATGACGACATTGCCGGTCAAAAGCAACCTACGAGTTTTTTTTTTGTCTGAAAGAATAGAAATAGAAGTGATTTTTATCGCGTGAAATACTATTTTAAGGTAAAATATTACTCATTTTTGCTAAATTTAGTTAAAAGACGGCAGAATTGAGTCAGAAATGGAAAAAAAAAACTTATCTGAGTTGCTATTTTATGAAAAAATTCACAAAATTAAAAATAAATAATTAAAATTAAATTAAAAATAAATAACATTAAATTAAATTTTTAAAAATAATTTATTAATATTAATTAATTAAAACATTTTTTTCATTTATGTGATACAAAAAACTTATGATCGCTACTGTATATAAAATTTTAAATAATTTTTTTTGTTTTAAAAAATTTATATTTTTAATAAAATATGTATCTAACTTTTATTTTTTTTAATTAAAAAAATTTTTTTTAAATTTAAATTAAAAAAATTAATTTTTTAAAAAATTTAATTTAATAAAAAAAAATTAAATTTTAAAAAATATGATTTTAAATAGAAAAATAAATAATTTCTAAAATATAAAAAAAAAAATAAATAAATAAAATAAAAATTTTATAAATAAAAATTTTTTAAATGTTATTTTAATTAAATTAAATTTTTTATTTAAAAATATTTTATGTATTTTCTAAGAATTTTTTGAAAAATCTTAAAATTTAATTATTTATTTTATTTAATTTTTATTTATCTTAAAAATCATATTTTTTATTACTTAAATTTTATACTTTTAATTTAAATTAAATTTTTAATAAAATAAAATAAATATTAAAAAAATAATTTCAATTAAAAAAAATAAAATTAGATAAATTTTTTAATAAAAATATTTTTTTAAAAATTTTAATTTAAAAATATAATTTTAAAATAGAGCAAAGATTGTCATTTTGCGAGAAAAATTCTTTCTTAAATATTCATAAAAAAAAAAATAATAATAATTTTTCTAAAAATATTTTTATAATTTTTTTTTAATTTAATTAAATTATTTTTTGCAAAATTTTAATTTTTTTTTTATAACAAATTTAAAAAAAAACAATATTTTTTTTTATTTTTTTGAATTTAATTTTTTTAAGAATTGAAAAAAAAATTTTAATTTAAAAAAGTTTTTGCAATTTTCTCGCAAAATCTCCCATCAAAGGGCGAGTCATTATTCTTCAATTACTGCGCGACAAAAAACAAACAAAAACTGAGCAAAAGCAAACATTTCTCGCTAATTATCATTTTATTTCATTGCAAACTTTTGCGATATTCTGACGAATGCCAAACGACTTTCTTACGTAACTTTTCGTAATAAACCATAATTTATTCACGAGATTGATCGGCTTTTGTTGTTGTTGTCGTTGACCCGCTAATCATAGTTTACATACACAAAATCGTCGATAATTCATAATAATTTTTTTTATTCGATTTATTTAATTATTAGACAACAAATCATGCCGCCTCACACCAAAAACGTGATTGTCACAACTTCTAGTCACCCCGAATTATTCACGGACAAAAATAATAACGATGCGATCTCAGAGGAAAAGTCACAGGAAGACCTTTACGAAGCAACGCCGCTCATCAGAAGTGCTCCCGAAGCAACGCACGAGAAATTTATTCCACAAATTCGATGGCCTGACCTGTTCGCGCAACTTTTCCTTCACACTGGATGGCTTTACGGAGCTTTTTTTCTCGTTACGGGACAAGCAAAGTTCGAAACTTACATTTGGAGTAAGAATTTTTTTAATTTTTTTTCATAAAAATATTTTTTTTAATTGAAAATTTTCAGTTTTTGTCCTTATTTATGGATCAGGCTTCGGAATAACCGCCGGAGCTCACAGATTATGGTCCCACAAAAGTTACAAAGCTAAATGGCAGTTACGCGTTCTGCTGATTTTTCTGTTTACGATAACGGGACAGGTGAGTTTTGATGAATTTTTTGGGGTAATCAGTGTCATTGATGTCGCACGAGACTTTATTGAACATGAAAAATTTGTGTTTATGTTGAGGAAAATTAATTGATAGGTACACGAAGCACGTGTCACAATATTTTTGTCGATTTTTCGATCAATGCAATCCAGCGATTTATGAAAAAGTAATGAATGTTCGTTAAATGCGGTAAATGAATGAAGAAAAAAAAATTTAGAGATGGAATGTTGCCGGTTTTTTATTTTTATTTCTTAATTGATTTTTTTTAAATTAATTTTTTTTAAATTGATTTTTTTTAATAATTAAATTTTTTAAAATTATTTTAAAGAATTATTTTTTTTAATTTAAAAATTTTCGCTTCAAAATTATAGTTTTTGCTTAAAATTTGCTTTCAATTTCGGTTAATTTTTAATTTTTTTTTATGAAAAAAAAAATTATTTTGTGCGAAAAAAACATTAATTTTTTATTTTTTTTAATTATTTTTTTTTAATAAATTTTTTTTAAAATTATTTAAATATTTTTTTTAATTAAAAAATTTTCACATCAAAATTTTAATTTTTGCTTTTTTTACTTTTTGTGAAATAAAAATAATTTTTTTTTATTTTTTAATTAATTTTTTATTTTTTTTAAATTAATTTCAATTTTTTTCTAATTCATTTTTTTAATTATTTTTTTTTTTAAATTAATTGAAATAATTATTACAAAATTTTAATTTTTGCTTAAATTTTTTTTTACTTTCGGTTCAATTTTTATTTTTTTTTTTTTTTTTTGTGAAAAAAAAATATTTTTTTTATTTTTTATTATTTATTTTTTTTAATTTTAATTTTTTTTTTAAATTTAATTTTTTTTTAAATTTTTTTTTAATTAAATTTTTTAAAAATTAATTTAAAGAATTTTTTTTTTTAATTTAAAAATGTTTGCTTTAAAATTTTTTTTTAAAAATATTTTCCATGAAAAAAAAATTTCAAATATTTTTTTTTTTTTAGAAAATTAAACCAAAAATTAATTATTTTTTTAAAAATAAGTCAAAAATATCCTTTTCAGCTTTCAAATGTATAAAAATTAAAAAAAAATTTACCTAAAAAAAATATTTTTTTCAATTCCATACAAGAGTTCATGATGAATTTCTCCAAAAATGCGATGTTCATTGCATACTTTTTACTTCCATTCTTCAATTCATACGAAATTTCCTAATTTTTTATCATTTTTCAGCGCGACGCGTACACTTGGGCTCACGATCATCGAATCCATCACAAATATTCCGAGACTGACGCCGATCCGCATGATGCTCGACGAGGATTTTTCTTCGCTCACGTTGGCTGGCTCTTCCTCACGCCCCATCCTGAAGTCGTTGCGAAGCGAAAAGTCATCGACATGAGTGACCTTGAACAGGATTCGATTGTTATGTTCCAAAAAAGGTAAAAAAATTTAATTTTTTCATTAATTTTTAATAATTTTTTTTCGATTTTTTGTAGATTTTACATTCCGCTCTTCGCTTTATTGGCTGTTGCCTTACCCATTCTCGTTCCCTGCTACTTTTGGGACGAAAATTTATGGATTTCTGTGTGGACTTGCTTCAATTTCCGTTTCACAACGACACTAAATATGGCATTTTTGGTCAATTCCGTCGCTCACATGTACGGCAAACGTCCTTACGACAAGAGAATTAGCCCCGTTGAAAGTCTCCCCGTTGCAATTGGAGCTTTAGGCGAAGGATGGCACAATTATCATCACGTTTTCCCTTGGGACTACAAAACGGGCGAATTAGGAGCTTACATGTTCAATCCTTCGACAGGTTTCATCGATGGCATGGCGAAATTAGGGCTCGCGTACGACAGAAAATCCGTAAGTCGTGAAATGATCAAGAGACGAGTCGAAAAATACGGCGACGGAACACACGGCGGATGGATGGATGACGAAAATGTGCACAAAAATGCCGTTTGGGGATATGGGGATGGCGATATTGACGCCGAGGATTTACGAGATTTAAAGAAAATGCAATAAAAAAGTGATTTTTCAAATTTATTTTTGATTTTTTGTCTTTTATATTTATTTTTTGTACAATATGATGAGCATTTGCCGAGAATTTGTCTTAATTTCTAATAAATATCTGGATTTTTTTACATTTTTGTAATATTTTTCATATATATTAGGCTTAAAATTAACAAAAATAATAGAAATTTGCTTTAATTAAATATTAATTTACAAATAATTCTGAAAATTCGTTCTATAGAAGTAATCTCATGTCGCAGTTCGCATGGCATTTATGCTAAAAATTATAGAAAGTTGACGTTAAATGATTTAACTGCATTTCGATTCGAGAAAATTTTAATTTTTTTTTGACCCAGTGCACATTTTGAATATTTTCTCAATGCATATTTCAATTTTTTACCCCACAGTTCATTAAAAAATATAAAATTTTTATCCAATAAACATTTTAATTTTTTACCCAATGCACATTTTAAAAATTTTCCCAATGCAAATTTTGACTTTAAACAATTATAAGAAAATGCATGATTTTGTAATTTTTATTTATTAAGTTTTAAAAATAAATTTTGTACTTTCTATAATTTAAAAATTTTCATTGTAGCTTTCTATTTTTTTGTACAAATTTGATATTTTAACCCAATGTACATTTAAAATGTTTGTCCCAATTCACATTTTGAAATTTTGCCCAATGCAAATTATCAAAATTTCTTTTAATTTTTTCCCCGAATTCATCGTGAAATTAAAAATAAAAATTTTGAAACTTTTAAATTTATTTTTTAAGTTTTTTAAGAAATTTTAAAATGAACATTTTAATTTTTTGACCCGATGCGCATTTAAAAAATTCCCCCAATGCAAATTTTCAACAATATAAAATAGCCTAATGCACATTTTTTAATTTTTATCGAAATTAAATTATAAAAAAATAAATTCAAAATGTACTTTGGGTAAAAAAATTAAAATTCAAATTTTAAATTTTTCATTAAAGAATTTTTAGAATGTGAACTGGGCAAAAAAATTACTGAAAAATACATTGGGCAAAAACTCAAAATTTATTTTTAATTAAAATTTTCAATTTTTTTTATACAAATTTGATATTTTAACCCAATGCACTTTTTGAATTTTGTCCCAGTTCACATTTTAAAATGTTGCCCAATGCAAATTATGAAATTTTTTTAAAATTAAATTATTAATTTAATTCATCATGAAATTTCAATTAAAAATTTTGACGTTTTCTAATGAATTTTTTTAAGTTTTTGTCCCAATGCACATTTAAAATTTTCATCCCAATGCACATTTCAAAAATTCCCCGTGCATAATTCCGTAACTTTCTCATCGAAATGCGTTAAAAACGATAAATTTGTACAAAATTATCCAACAAAATTGCCGTAAAACTCATGCTGCGGTCAATATTATTCGCTAAAAGTTCTCCAATAAGGTCTTTCCATCAAATTATCTCCTTCGCGATTCTCCTGTCCCGTTTCACAAACATCACTGCCTTCGGTTTCCGGCATTAAACCCAATTGATTTTGATTGTCTCCGATGCCAACTTCGCTACTTGTGCTCGTTCTCGTTGCGCCAATCATCAAAGCATTCTCGCTGCCTCCCCCCAAAAACTGATCAAGCTTATCTGTGCCATGAAGATGCAAATGAATCTGATTCTGGTTGACGATGGAATGCACTTGCGGATAAACAACCAACGGAGCTGGCGGCATTCCGTATTGCGATTGAGCACAGGGCGCATAATTCGGAAAATTGTTGTAATTTGACCAATTGTTGTAACCGTAAGCGGAGGGATCGACGAGCTCCGATTGTTTCACGTGATGCGCGGGATATGAGGCATTGGCACAACTCGGTACGGAGCTTTGAACGACAGACGTGTTCGAAATTGGGTATTCGGGAGATGCATATGGGGAGTCAGAAACGCCGGGAATTACTGAAAAAAGGTAAATTTTCATTAAAAATCGAATTTTTCAGAAAATTTTGAAAAAACTCACCTGTCGGCAGATAATTCGAAGGATGTTCCATGAGCGCATTATCGTAAGTCGGATACGAAGGGTACGAATAAGGAGCTGCTGTCGTTCCTGTATATCCAGTCCATTCACTCGCATGACTCAAGTGCGTATCTGAAAATATTTCAAAGGAAAATTTAATGAATTTTTGCTCCCCTTTCTCGATAAAAAATTATTTTAAAGACGATAAGTTGGAAAATATTCAAAGAATGTCACTTTTGTCAAAGTTTGCAAAAACATGAGATGAAGATGTCAACACGCGCTCGCTACAACGCCTTAATTAATTGATTATTTGTCAGCTTAATTAATCAAAAATGTGTCAAAGACAGTCAATGTGTTGTTTTTCATGTTTGAAAATTTTAGCAAGATTCTCTTGTTTGAGCAAAACACGTTTTTTGACATTTTTTGTTTAGGTTCGTTCGATGAGAGCGGGAAAGAGGTTTGTTCGATGAGACAAAATTTTGTGTTCAGTGAAAAAAAAATTTCGTTAAAAGACAAAATGAACATTTTTCGTTAAGTTAAAAAAAATACATTAAATTTTTCTTTAAGAGACAAGAAAAAATTTTTCGTTAAGTGAATAAAAAAAAAATTAAAATTTCGTTAAGAGACAAGAAAAAATTTTTCGTTAAGTAAAAAAAAAATTCTTTAAGAGACAAGAAAAAATTTTTCGTTAAGTAAAAAAAAAATTTCTTTAAGAGACAAGAAAAAATTTTTCGTTAAGTGAATAAAAAAAAATTAAAAATTTCTTTAAGAGACAAGAAAAAATTTTTCGTTAAGTGAATAAAAAAAAGTTAAAATTTTCTTTAAGAGACAAGAAAAAAATTTTCGTTAAGTAAAAAAAAATTTCTTTAAGAGACAAGAAAAAATTTTTCGTTAAGTAAAAAAAAAAAAATTTTCTTTAAGAGACAAGAAAAATTTTTTCGTTAAGTGATAAAAAAAAATAAAAATTTCGTTAAGAGACAAGAAAAAATTTTTCGTTAAGTAAAAAAAATTTCTTTAAGAGACAAGAAAAAATTTTTCGTTAAGTGAAAAAAAAAATAAAATCTTCGTTAAGAGACAAGAAAAAATTTTTCGTTAAGTAATAAAAAAAAATTAAAATTTTCTTTAAAGAGACAAGAAAAAATTTTTCGTTAAGTTACAAAGAATTCAAATTTAATCCAAACCAAGCAAAAAATCTACAATTCATCTAAACAAAAAAAAAACTTTTTAGACAAAAACCTACAAAAAATTATTAAAACAAACAATTTTATTATTTGTGTGGTCTCTCAAATTAGCTCCGTTAATGATTTACACAATCTGCGGCATCAAATAAAATGCTCTTTAATGATATTTTTTTGTGATGCGCTCAATAATTGCTGCGTCGTCATAAAACAGGACATAGGAAGTGATTAATTTCTTGACCGGTGCAATTTAGATTTTTTTCTTTCGATTTAATTCGTCTGACAGTGAGTTCATAAGTAAGAGCTTCGTGGTCACGAAATTTATCACATTTTGCGGATCCTTATTATTTATGAAGCACCTTTTCCTCTTTTTTTTTCTTAAACAAGCAACAATCTTGTTAACAATTTTTTTTTTATTTTTCAATATCTCGCATAATGACATCTCAACCAATCTAAATAATCATATGAAAGAGTGTTAAAAAAAATAATCTAAATTTGCGAATTATATTTAATGACGAGAGATGACTTTTGTACGGACGGAATAAAGGTTATGAAAGATCATGTTTATGTTTATAAATGGGCTTGTTCGTCTGTTCAACTGTTACAGGTAGCAGTAATTTCACGGATCGGAAATCGTTTTGAACTGTGTTTTCTTTTTCTTTTGTTATGCATTTCGTTTTTGTTTTGCTGGATACGAAATCGGATCGATGGATGAAGGAAGGATAATTGCCTTAATAATATTCTGTCGAGTAAATTGTTTTTTGTTTCTCGTGTTTTGCCTTTTTTTGTTGTTTTGTTGAATGAGACGAGATAAAGTGCTTTGGAAGTGAACAATACTGTTGAATCAAAGTTGAAATTCGTAAATGATTGATTTTGAAGAATTTTTTAAGTGAAAAGAAGCTGAGATTGACAAGAAAAGGTTCGTTCAATACGAAAACAAGAAATCTTTCAAATTAACAAAAAATAGCTTCGTTCGACAATATAAACAAAAAATTTGTCAAATTGACAAGAGAAAGAGCTTCGTTCAGTTAAAAATTTGTCAAATTGAGAAGAAAAAAAGCTTCGTTCAGTTAAAAATTTGTCAAACTGAGAAGAAAAAAGCTTCGTTCAGTTAAAAATTTGTCAAACTGAGAAAAAAAAGCTTCGTTCAGTTAAAAATTTGTCAAATTGAGAAGAAAAAAAGCTTCGTTCAGTTAAAAATTTGTCAAACTGAGAAGAAAAAAAGCTTCGTTCAGTTAAAAATTTGTCAAATTGAGAAGAAAAAAGCTTCGTTCAGTTAAAAATTTGTCAAATTTATAAAAAAACCTTTGTTTTAGTAACAAATTTGTCAAATTAACGAAATGAGCTTCGTTCGACGATATAAACAAAAAAATTTGCAACAGCTTTGTTCGTTGACATAAACAAAACAAAAATGACAAGAGCTTCGTTCGATAAACAAAAAAAGGCGCTTAAATCAAAATTTTCAAAAAAAAAATCTTCTCGTTCTATTTTTAACTTCATTTTAACAAACAAAAAAAATAATTTGCCTTTCATATATTGCACGAAACGCATTTATTCGTCTCGATTGACACCTGAATAGAATCAAGGTCGAAATATCAATAATTTTCTTATTTATTTTTCGATCTTTTCACTCAGATGTTCATTTTTTTTCGGACAAACAAAACATTTTCGTGCATCAAAATAAATCCGCTGCAAGGAACAAAAGCGTGTTCTTTCCCAAGGGAATTTCACCTTTCACGCTCATTTTTTTTGTTGTTGTGAATTATTTCATCAGAAAGATGTTCTTTTTAACACGAATCTCATTAGCAGTCATTCGACCGAGAACCTTGCTCGGGATTGACGCAAAAGCTTTCTCGTCAGCGAGAAGTTGTGTCACCAAAACTCTCAATTCTGAGTAGAAAAGTCATCGTGATCGTCATTGTGGCTTCTCTTACGCGCGCAAAACAAAAGCTTCCTCGATGATTTCTGAGATTTTTGTTTGTTTTTGTGACTTCAAATAATGAACCTACGTGTTTTGCAAGCAAATGACTTAACACGCAAAACCGGTAAATTTCATCGAATTTGTTTGTTGAGTCGAGGTGTTTCCTTCGTTCGTACGGAACAAGTTCATGATGATTATTATTCAAAATGATTAAAAGAGCGACATTCCCCATGCTGATTCATTGAATTGTCTGTGAAGTTGTACGGAAGCGCTGCTCGTACAATACTCGATGATAGTAGTAATAATTTTTTTTTATTTTGTGTAACATATTTAACGTGACGTCAATTGCGCGTAAAATTAACCAAAAACAACAGTGGCATGTGTTTGGATTTATTTTTATGACAGAGGGTGAGTTTGAATTTTTTACAATTTTTTTAGTTATTTTCCCCGATTTAAAAAAATTAAATATTAATTTATTTAAAAATTTTTTATTTTATTAAAAAAAATATTTTTTTTTTAATTTAATATTTTAAATAAAATTTTCTTTTAAATTTTTTAAAATTATTTTTTTTTAAATATTTAAATTTTTAAAAATTTTAAATTTAATTTTTCATTCTTAAAATTTTTTTTAATTAATTTAAAATTTTAAAATAAAATAAATTTAATATATTTTCTTTTAAACTGTCAAAATTTGGGAAAATATTTTTTTATTTTATTATTTCCATGTAAAAAATTAATTTATTTATTTATTAAAAAATTTATTATTTTATGAATTTTTAATTAAAATTTACTTTTTATTTAATTTAATTTTAAAAATAAATAAATTTAATTATTTTTTTTTTAAAAAATAAATAAAAATTTGGGAAAAATTTAAATTTTATTTTAAAAAATTAATTATTTTATTAAATTAATTAATAAAATTAAAATTTAAAAAATTAATAATTATTTATAAATTAAATTTAAAATTTTTAAATAAATTAAATTTAAAAAAAAAATTTAAAATTTTCAAAACATTTGTGAAATAAATTAATTAATTTTTTTATAAATTTAATTTTCAATTTTCTTCATGATTTGTTTTTTTTTGCTTTAAAAAACTTATTTATTTTTTTAATTAATTTTTTTTTTTAAATTTATTTTTTTTTAAATTTTTTTTTAATTAATTTTATTAAATTTTTATTAAATAATTTTTTTAAATTTTTACATTAAACCAAAATTCAACAAAAAATTTTAAAATAAAATTCCAAACAGCCTAAAGTACTTTTTTGCCTTGCAAATTATTATCGCGCGCGAGACAACTTTTGTTTATTGACATTGGTGTTCCCCCGTTAATTGTTGTTGTTGCTGTTATGTAATTTTATTTATTTACACATTTTTTTTTATTATTGCAGGAGGCTCGTTCGGTGTTTCCCCTTAATTTACAATGGAAAATGCAGTAAAATTGCAAAAATCGAGTAAAAATTCACAAACTAACACAAATTATTTCTTCAGAATTAACATTAAAAATTTTTATTTATTTTTTTAGAAGCAAAAAAATTGACGGAACTGAAGAAAAATTTAACAAACCGGTAAAAATTGACAAATTAATCTCAAAATTCAAAACTAAAACGAATAATTAAGCAACATTTAATCATGACACACCTCATTTTTCTATGTCGTCGGCCCAAATCGAAGCCGATAAAAAGCATCTGTGGAATGTATCAACAAAATTTCTAAGAAGTAATCAAAATTTTGTCTCGAAAAAAGATAAAATTTATGCAAATTTTTAAAAGAATTGACGTAAAACTGATTTTTGGCCGAAGACATTGTCACCCACGAGGCATGTAAGTCGCTTTTTTTTAGAACATTAGAAACGCAAGTGCAATTATTTTTATAATTTTTCAGGATTATTTTTGGATTAAATTGAAGAATTTTGTATTAAAAAGCAAATAATGACCAATAATTTGGTAGCGCGCATTATTTTTGGCTCATCACTTGTTCTTTGCAGCATGTTGAAAGTATGGAACAATGTTGCGCGATACGAAAATTATCGAAAGGTAAGGCACTGATGAGCAAGTAAATACCTCGCGGATGGTAAATTAAGAACATGCGATTACATGTGATGCACGGAAATGTTTAAAAAGGAGTCATGAAAGCGGGTTTTGAGGGATTTTTTAAAAGAATTTCATTTTGTGAGTAATTTTTTGAATTATTTTTATTAAATTTTAATTTTTTTTTGAGGAGTGAAATTTTAACCAATTTTTAATTGAAAAAATTAAAATTGTGACTTGAAATGAAAAAAATTGTAAGTTTTTAGAAAAATAAAGTATTTTTAATCAATTTTTAATCAATTAAAATTATTTTTTTTTATAATTTTTGTAATTCAAAAATTAAAAACTATTATAAATTTTTTTTTTCAACAAAAATAATTTCGAAAGAAATTTTTAACCCAAAATTTAACACTCAAAAAATTTTTTTTAACTCATTTAAAAATTCCAATTTTTGTCTAATTGAAAACTTTTTTTCTAAAATTATTTTTTATAAATATTTTTAATATTTTTATTATTATTTTAAATTAATTTAAATTAATTTTTTATTATTTTGATAATTTTTTAATTTAAAAAAAATATTTTTTTTATTATTTAATAACATAATTATATTTTTTTAAACTATTATTTAATTTTCTTTTCTTTAATTTTTTATTATTTTAATTTTATTTTATTTTGTTTTTGTAAAATTATTATTTTTTTCTCATTAATTTAAAAAACAAATAAATTTTAATAAATTAATTTAAAAAAAAATTGAATTAACTTTTATTTTTTTTTAAAAATTTATTAATTACATATTTATTTATTTTTTTTATTAATTATTTTTTACTTTAAATATTTGTTAAATTAAATTTTCTATTTTTTTTAAAAAATTAATTTTTTATTTTATTTTATTTTTTTTTGTTTTATATATTTTTTATAAAAAATAATTTTTATATTATTTACAGCTAAAAATTATTTTTAAAAATTTTTTTAAAAATAACTTCAAATAATTTTTTAACAAATTTTTAATTAATTTTTATTTTTTAAATTTATTTTTAGGCAAAAAATCAAAATTTTCTCTCAAAACAAGTATCAGACAGACATCAAAACCCTCAAAAAAAAATTTTTTGCGTCAAAAATCCATCAAAATTGTTACAAATTCAATCATTCAAGGAACAAGAAACGCCATCGACGACGCAAGCCATCAACTTTCAATCGATCCTCATCCCGTCGGATTGTTTAATCTTCCTTTAGCTTGTAATTACGAACACATTTCACATGTTTTTTCGTGTAATATCTGCTAAAACAAACAAACATCTTTCCTCCGTGAGAACGAAAAAATCCAATATTGCGCCGCGAATCGAAATTAAGGCACGTACAAAAGTGATCAAGGTGTAAGAATCAGCAATTTAATGAAATAATTCAATAATCAAGCGGTACATGCTCCTCTTTTGCAGCGATATTTGTGGGAATTTTCGTACATGAGGCGTTTTAATGCCCGGCAATCGCATCGGGATTACATAAAATTAACTTATTAGACCACCGCAAACGACTTTTCGAAGCAGGTTAAGGGACCTTTTGACTGCCTGACGACTTAAAAAGTTCAAATTTAATCGAGTTTCGAGCGATTGAGCAACTAACATCCGTAAATTTTCTATTTTCTGTCGTTGCTGGATCGAATTTCGTTGGGAGGCGTTGACAAAAGTGGTTTTAATGGACAAACAAACTGAAGTCGTAAAAGTTTTTTTCCTCTTGAACTAATTTTTTCTGTAATTTTATCCGATTTTAGGCGAGAAAACGAGAAATTAGTGAAGATTGGATGACCTTGACCTGCGATTTGCCTCCCAAAAGTGAAATATCAACAAGTAACCTCGCTCACATAACCGAACGTTGGGTAATCCACTTCATTAGAATATTCAAATGGACGGTCTTGAACAGATTTATTTACGTTGCGCCGCGAAGTTGTACGGAAATTCCCCCATCGAAGAAGTTTTTTCGTCATCGCCAGTTCAGTCATCGTCGCATACGGCGTGCGGCTATTTATAGGCAGCGAACAGCTAATTATTAATGCAAGCAGGTTTTTTTCGTGTACGGATGATAACGACACGCGACAGAAGCGAATCAGCTGTTCGCGTAAAAAGTCGCGCTAAATTTAGCGGGTTTGTGGTTAAATTCGTTGACGTCGAAGAAGGATCTTGATTTCTTTTTAAAGATCAACAAATTAATGATTCAGAGAGATTTATGGTAATTAATGTTGGAGGAAAATGTCGCGAACTTGGAGTTTAATGCAGTTTTTAATGATTTTATGGTTAGCGGTTTCGATAAATTATGAGTAAAGTACGCACGATTTTCGAGGAATTGAGGAATATTACTATTATTTAATGTGTTGAAAGGGTCTTAAGTGTCTTTTGAAAGTCATTTTTAATATATTTTTATCTTTTTAGATGGAAAATCTTTAAATAATTAATTTTTTATGATAAAAAAAATCTTAAATTGTTTAAAAATTTCAGTTATTTTTTTAATAATAAAAAATTTTGATATTTTTCTAAAAAAAAATATGTAAAGTGATAAAAAACAAAAATTCAAAGACTCACAAAATATATTTTTTTTAAATTTTAAATATAAAAAAATTGAAAAAAATTTAAAATTTCTTAATTTTTCAAATTTATTTTTTTTTTATTTTAAAACTTAAAACTTTTTATTAAATAAATTTTAAAATTAAAAAAAAATAATTTTATTTTTAAAAAAATATTGGAATAAATTAAAAGAATTTCCAAATATTTTAAAAAGATTATTTTTCATTTTAAAAACTAAAATAGGTATATTAATTTTTTTGATTTTCTTTCAAAATATTACAAAATTGAATTAATTTTAAATTTTAATAAAAAATTGTCATATTTATGAATGAATTTCGATTAAAAATTATTAAAATTTAAGAAATATTTAAAAAAAATAATTTTTTTTTGAAGTAAAGAACAAATTTCAAAACTAAAAAAAATTCATTGAAAATATTAGAACTAAAAAAAAATTTAAATTTTGATAATTTTATTGATTTGAAAATTTTTCTAAAAATTATTTCTTATTTTTTTTTAGTTTTTATTTTTTTTTTAATTTAATTTTTTAATTTATTTTTTTTTTAAATAATTTTAGAAATTTTAGCAAATTTTTTATAACACGAAAATTTCACTTAGGCGCATTTTCGTTTTAATTGATAAAGAAAATATGAAAATTTAAAGAAAAATTTGTAAAAATATTAAAAATGCTTCAAAACTAACAAAAATATATAATTTTTTTTTAAAATTAATATTTGGAAAAAAATTTGAATTTTTCAAAATTTATTTTAATTTTTAAAATAAACTTTTTAAAAAATTTGGAAATACTTTAAAATTATTCCAATAATTTTTTAAAATTAATTTAATTTATTTTAATTTTAAAATTTATTAATATTAATTTCAGTTGGTTTAATTTTTTTCTAAAAATTATTTTAAAAATATAAATTTAATTTTTTTTTTATAAATTATTTATTTTTAACTTTTTTTAAATATTATTTTTTATTTTATTTTAATAATTTTCTATGTAACGGAAAGACATCCAAAAACCACAATAGGTCTAAATTTTTTAAAAATGCCTTAAATGATCAACCGATGTCAACTTGTGATTTCTTCAATTCTGGGTTTCTTGCTTACTTTCATTTATTTCTTTGTAATTTTTATTGTTTCGTTCAATTCAAGTCACTTGCTATGAATTTTAATTAAACATTTAGATCTGCATCGTCATTGTTTTCATTCCGCACAAATAGACAATAACGAAAAAAATGACAAATGAACAACAAACCTGAATGATTCACTCGAAAAACGGAAATTTCTCAAATAAATTCCTCGAATTTCTGATAAAAAATCCAAAATTTTATCAAAAATCCGCTAAATTTGGGAAAAAACTACAAAAAAATCCAGAACTAAACGATATTTCCGATCACTTAGTTAAATGTTCGTTACGCGAATTGACTTTTAATTGCCCGTCGTCGTTGATGAATTGCACGTAAAATTTACCCCTTTACAGCGTCTCGACGAGCAAAGTTCTTGCATGAAAGTCAATTGCGGGAAATACGTTGAGATTTGCACGTCGTCAGTTGAGTTTTTGCAAAAAAGGGCAACAAAACTCGGGCAAAAAGACGACAATCATCGCAGATAAATGAGAGCGACATGCAATGAGAGCCGATATCGAAATAATAATTTTTCAATCATAATCCGGGCAGGCAGGCAGACGAATGAATGACACGATAAGCCATACAAGTACTCGAATAATAATTATTAATATGAAATTTAATTTTTCTGTAATGTAGCTACCTACTTTAGCTTGTAAATGCACGTTTTAAATGAAGTGAGCGCGAGTGAATGAAGTATAGATAAAAAATTTTCTAGTTGAGTGATAATTGTCTTGGATTACGGAAATTTGAACCAAAAGCTCTCTTTTTATTTAATTCATAAAATATTTATTTATAATTTTTTATCGGCGCGACACTTTTTTTCGTTCGTTCGACGTCGCATGAAAAAGTGTCACAAACAGGATAAAAATTATAAAAAAAAATAATTATTAATTTTAATAAAAAAAAGGAATGCATTTGAAGTGATGATGCGGTATGGTTTTAAATTTCTCATTAGAGAAAAAAAAAAATAAAAAAATATTTGTAATGAATGAAAAAAATTAATCAGATTTTTTTTTTACAAGAATGTAAAAATCAGATGAATGAATAATATGTAAAAATGTTGCTTTTTACATGTTTCTTCGAGTTTTCAAGTAGTTGCAATGAAGAATTTGATATTAAAGCAAAGGGATTGATTACATGTCTTTTTGCATTAATTAATGTAAAGAAAAATTGTTGAAGTTGAAGGGACATGAATTTGCAGTAGAGTGGTTAATTTTCACGAAAATAATTAAATTTGAAGCTAAAATTATTTGTTTAAAAATTTAATTTGATTTTTCATGAAAAAAAATATTTTAATTAAATATTAATTTAATTTAAAATTAATTAAATTAAAATTAATTAATTAAAAAAAATATTTAAAAAAAAATTTAATTTTTTAATTAAATATTTATAATTTATAAAAAAATAAATAATTTATTTAATTATTTTAATAATTTTTTAAATTAAATATTAAAAGGTATAATTTAATTTAATTAAGTAAATATTTTTTTAAAAATTAATTAATTAATTAAATTAGCAAAAAAATATTTAATAAAAAATAATTATAATATTTATTAATTAATTAATTTATTTTTAAAAAATAAAATTTAAAATTAAAAATAATAAATTATTTAAATTAAAAATTAAAAAATTAAATTAAATTAAAAAAATTGAATTTGAATTAAAAATTTGATAAATTTCTTTATATTTTTAAAATTTGTTAAAAAAAGAAGCAAATTTTTAATAATTAATTTAAAAAAAAAACAAAAATTACAAAAATTGGGTAAAAATTTTCATTTTTTTAAATTAAATTTTATGCATAAAATTATTTTTGATTTATTTAATTTTTGTTACTAAATTTTTTATGATTTTTTTTTAAATTTAATTTTATTTTTTTTTTTCAATTCAGGTCTTAAAAAATTTTTTTTTTAAACAAAATGAGAAGAAATTATTTAAAAAAAATGAATGAAATTTTGGTTAAAAATAAAAAAAAAATAAATTTTCATTAAAATTTTGAACCAAAAGTTGTAGGTAAGAAATTTTAATATTTTTTAAATTTTATTTCAATTTTTTTATTAATTTTTAAATTTTTATTTCAGAAATTTGAAAATATTAAACAAAATTGAATTTTAATTAATTAATTTTTCAATTAATTCAAACCAAGCAAAGTCAAAATTTTTAATTTTTTGATGAATTTTTTAACATTTTTCATCAAAAATTAATAATTTTAAGAAAATTTCCAAAAAATCCTCAAAAAACGACCCTCTCTAACAAATTCTCGCTCATTTCCATCTCAAAACCCTTCATACATCGACAATTTCCAGTCAGTAGCTTTGCTTATTTACTGAAAGAAGTTAATCAGATGCCATTTAATTAAGTGAACGTGTGCCGTAGTTTGACATGGGAGACCACCCAAAACGCTCTTCATCTCGCAAATATTCAACGTTTGATGCGAAACAGACTTGAAATTCTTCTTACCTTGCGTTCCTTGTGGCAAATTGGGATTGTATCCTTGACAGTCGAGAATTTTTCCGTTTGTGCTTGTCACGGCGGCATTATTGTTGTTGTTATTATTACTACTGGAATTGTTATTGTTGTTGTTGTTATTTGTTGACGAGAGAGTTGTGCTGCTGATTTGTGCGCTGTTGCTTGCCGTCGACGAGGTTGATGTGCGATCCGAGACACTGTGTCGCTGTTTCATCCTTTCATATTCACGGAAATCTGAGGAGGAAAATTATTTTTTTTGTTAAAATTTGATTTTTTAAGAAGGTAAGTTTTATGAAGATTTTTGACAAAAAATTCAATTTAATAAATAATTTTAATTTTTAAAAAATTTAAATTAAATTTTAAGAAATTATTTTTAATTTTTAAAATTTTTTTTTCAAATTTTATTAAAATTTAAAAAATTTTTTAAAATTTTAATTAATTTTATTTAATTTTAAAATTTTAAAAAATAATTTTAAAACAAAATAAATTAATTTTTTTAAAATAATATTTTTTTTATTTAATTATTTTTTTTTATTTTTATTAAAATATTTTTGAAAAATAATTAAAAAAAAAATTTTTTTTAAATATTTTTTTATATATTTTAAAAACATTTTTTTTATTATTTTTTTTTGTGATTAAAAACAAAATTTAATTAAAATTAATATTTTATTAAAAATTAATTTTAAAATAAAATAAATTTAAAAAAAAATAAATTAATCTTGAAAAATAATTTTAAATTAATTTAAAAAAATTTAATAAAATAAATTTTTATTAATTATTTTTTTTTTATAATTTTTTAAAATTTAATTTTTTTTAAAATTAAAAATTATTTTTTATTTAAAACAACTTTTAATTTATTTTTATTTTTAATTTTTTTTATTTTTTATTAATTTTTTAATATTGTTTTATCATTTTAGGCAATTTCCTTAAAAAAAATTAAATTTTTTGTCAAAAACCTTCAAAAACTTCAAATCTGGATGAAAAATGACTCTTACGTGTCAAATGATGATTGGCGAAGTGATCGATGGGCAATCGACCGATTGTTAGTGATGAGAAACGATGACTATTAGTAGGACCTGCAAAAGCAAACAGATTTTTCTTTATCAATTTCGTGTCGCCAGCCGTCAAAATCAAGGGTAGCACAACAAAATCTATTGTTTCTCACGATAATTTGCGCGTGTATCGACGCCATACGATGGGAATTTGTTGGTTTTAATTTTTTTTTCAAACATTTGATAAGAAAAAAAAAATTCATGCAAAAAAATATTTATCGCTTGATGCTCTCTCGTCTGTTCTTGTTTGAGCTTGCATGAACGACGATAAAAAAAAAATATTTTTTTTTATTTTTTTAATTGTGAGTCATTGGCATCATATCAGCTGGATGGATTATGATGCAATAAATGCAAAATTACAACAAAATTCGTTTTCGGTCAACACATGATTCAATTTTCGAGATCGCTGCGAGCGAAGATCTTTCAACATGCCCAAAAAAAATAATTTTATCAAAAAATTATTAATTTTTTTACAACAAAAGGACTTGTTCCGTTTTATTTTTCGGGTCGTTTATTGTCTTTTTCCCAAAAAACAAAATAAAAAGGCTCAATTGATTCCGAACAAAAGGACATCGATCCCTCCTCTGCTTGTCTAAATTAATAACAACAGTCAATCATTCCGTTTTCATGTAAATTTACCTGCTCGTATCGTAAAAAAAATGTAAACAACAATAAAAAGATCATAAAAAAAATACGGAGGAGCTCCCATATGTACAAATATTAATAATAATACAGTCAAAACATTATTATGTAGCAAAAGGTTAAATACCAATTACATGCACGCAAGACACAAAATGTAAAGAAATGTTGTAAAATTCTGTGATAATGCGACTTCTGACACCACATGGCAACGGAGACGTTTGACGTTTGTATTAGGGGGAGGATTAAAATTTTTATTGTTTTGTTTTTCTTTTTTTTTACGGCATTTTTTGTGTTTTTTTTGTTGTTAGGAAATTAGATAATTGGGTATGAAATTGATTGGACGCCTCGTGAAGCGGGCGGTTTGTAAAAGAAATTCAATTGACGTTAATGAGATTAATTAGAAAATTGGGAGGAAGTAACGGAAGGCACACGAATTTTATGGTAAAATTTATTTTAATTTTTTTTTCAGTAAAAAAAAATTATTTTCTAAAAATTTGAATTCTATTTTAAATTTAATTTTTTTTAAAGTTAATTTTTTAAATTAATTTTCAAATTTTAATATTTTATTTTAATTTTTTAAAATTTTTTTTAAACAATTTTTCAAAGTTATTTTTTTTTTAAAATTTAAAATTTTTTTTTTTTAATTTTTTTAAAATTTTTTTTAAATTTTTTTTTTTAAATATTTTTTTTTAAATATTTTTTTTTAATATTTTTTTTAAAATATTTTATTTTTTTTTTAATTTATTTTAATGAGTTTTTAAAATTCTATTTTATTTTTAATTTTGATTTTAAAAATTTTTTTTAATTTTTTTTTTTTTTAAAAATTTTTTAATTTTTTTAATATTTTTTAATTTTTATTATTTTATTTTAATTTTATTTAAAAAATTTTTTTAAATTAATTTTTAAAATTTTTAATTTTTTTAATACTTTTTTAATTACTTTTTTAATTTTTTTTTTGTTTAATTTTTAATTAATTTTTAAAATTTTTTTTTGTCCTTTTATGAACATTTTTGTTCAACTTTTTTGAAAATTAAAAAAAAATATTGAGATAAAATAATTCAAAAATTCACGAAAAATTACTAAATTCGTTCAAATCAAATATAAAATTAATGAATTTTATAAAAAATCGCCTAAAAAATTCTAAAATTAGTTTGAAAATGAGAAAAAATATTATTAAATAAAAAAAATTAATTTAAATAGTTTACGTTAAAAATTTTCTTTAATAACTTGAGGGAGAAAAATTATAATGAAATTAAGGAAAATTTCTTGTCGAATTTAAATTGAAGGAATTTTTATGAAATTCAGTTCTTCATGAGCAATTATAAAAATCTTTTTTTGATGATTTTTTTTTTTAATTTTAATTTTAGCCCAAAACTTTTCTAAAAATAAAGAATTTTTATCATAAACATAATGTCTTAAATTTCGACTTTGAGAATTTAAGATAATTCAATTTAAATTCAACAGAAAATCAGTTTAAAAAAAATTTCGAAAAATATCGAAAATTAAAAATAATTTCATTTATAGAACTTTTACGTTATTTTCTTTAAAAATTTTGAGCTTGTTAAAAAATATTTAAAATTTAAGCTTAAAATTTTTTCATTTGATTGAAAAATAATTTTTTAAGCTATGAAAATTGAACTTCTAAAATTCACCCAACCACGCCTTCCGATCAAAACTGTATCTTTACTGAAAGTCATTCAACTATACATCAATTTACTGCTAAGCTTTCATAAAAAAATGAAAAAATAAAAAAAATATTTCTAACTTTTCATTCATATTGTACCTTAACAAAAAAATTAACGCAATGATCTAACCACAAAACATATTTTTCATTCTTTCTTCTCAATTTTTTCCATTTCTCTTCCTTTTTTTGTGTTTTTTGATTGACTCAACAATCAACATAAAAACACATGACAACTAACATAGAGACGAAGAAGAAGAAAAAAAAATGAAAATCCAATATATGAGGTGCTAATAATGTTGTCCATATACTCCAAACTTAACAATCGAACACCACAACAATGTTCAATTATGCGTCGGTCAGCCACAGAAAAAGAGAGAAAAATACTTCAAGAGTGATATATGAACGATTTAAATATTTTTTTTGTCTTTTTTTTACAATCTGGAGTACTTTTTTTTTGTCGGAAGGTGTTGTTTGCGATCTCCTTTCGTGCCCGTAATTGAAGGCTTTTCTTCCGCGCTCCTCATTAGCTCAGCCGAAAGTCTTCAATTAACATTGCCGTTATAGTTAGTAACGCGCGGTACTTTATGATCTCATTCATT
Source organism: Culicoides brevitarsis (assembly GCF_036172545.1). Classification (NCBI taxonomy): domain Eukaryota; kingdom Metazoa; phylum Arthropoda; class Insecta; order Diptera; family Ceratopogonidae; genus Culicoides; species Culicoides brevitarsis. The sequence goes on along the minus strand of NC_087087.1, from coordinate 4,331,386 downwards.
ACGTTTTCGGAAGCATTTGCATGTTTTTTGCGCAAAAAGCATCGCAAAACAGACAAAAGTTCTAATTATCGGTCATTTATTTGGCATTCCTCTCTCTTCAATGGACCAAAAGCGAATGAAACGACACAAAATTGAAAACGGAAATAACTCGTAAAAAGGTAAATCATAAAACCGAACGAAATTTGTCTCTAAATTGGAATTGTTGTTAATCGTCGACATTAGTTTTCGGTCGAACTAAAAATCACCTGGTTAGTTAAATTTGAAAAGGGTTCAATGCAGGAAGTTACAAGTCTGGAAAGACATCTCGGATGGCGCCTCGTTGAAAAGTCAAAAAAGGGGCGTTTTGTGATAAAAAAAAAATGTTTTTTCAATTGTGGTTGAAAGAAAAAAAAATTGATAAGAAATTGAGGAGGTTTCGTTCTCGTAACAAATGCAAGAGAAAAAGATAACGAGACGCCTTTGATACGACTCAGGGACAATTACATTGGGCAACAAATGTTGCAGTAAAATTGTTATATGAACCCCTAAATGACACGAACGCACATTTTATGACAGCAACAATGATTATAGTGATTTTAAAAGTCCTCTTGTGCAACGAGCTTGTGTCGTCTCAAAACGTGGGTTACATTAAAAAGTGCCTTTGAATGGATCATAGCAGGTTCGTGGAATGAGGATTTTTTGTAAAATATTTCAGACCTCAATTTTTTTTAAATTTTGTGAAAGGTTTCTTCATGAATTTAAAAAAAATTTGTTTTTAAGCTTTCTTTAGAATTTTCTTCAAAAATTTCTTTTAGACTTTCTTCAGGATTTTCTTCAAAAATTTCTTTTAGACTTTCTTCAGGATTTTCTTCAAAAATTTCTTTTAGACTTTCTTCAGGATTTTCTTCAAAAATTTCTTTTAGACTTTCTTCAGGATTTTCTTCGAAAATTTCTTGATTTTCTTCAAAAATTTCTTTTAGACTTTCTTCAGGATTTTCTTCAAAAATTTCTTTTAGACTTTCTTCAGGATTTTCTTCAAAAATTTCTTTTAGACTTTCTTCAGGATTTTCTTCAAAAATTTCTTTTAGACTTTCTTCAGGATTTTCTTCAAAAATTTCTTTTAGACTTTCTTCAGGATTTTCTTCAAAAATTTCTTTTAGACTTTCTTCAGGATTTTCTTCAAAAATTTCTTTTAGACTTTCTTCAGGATTTTCTTCAAAAAATTTCTTTTAGACTTTCTTCAGGATTTTCTTCAAAAATTTCTTTTAGACTTTCTTCAGGACTTTCTTCAAAAATTTCTTTTAGACTTTCTTCAGGATTTTCTTCAAAAATTTCTTTTAGACTTTCTTCAGGAATTTCTCAATAAATTTCGAAAATATTGAAAAACTTTGTTTTTGATCATCAAGCAAAATTTTTGAATCCAAAAGTTCGTTTGCCCTTCCTCCAATTTTTCATCCAGTTCCGCTCCTGCCATTCCTGTGAATTGTCCAGAAAACTAAAATAAAATAATAATAACGTCAAATCCTCTTTTCTCTGAATGTACCTGTGCAAAAACATTTGCAACACGTTCAAATATCAAGTTGAGCTTAAATTACAAAAGACGACGAGGAAAAGTCATATCATTTTATTTCAACCAATTTTCTATCCTCTGCGTTTACTGTCTATTACTGCATTTTCTGTTGCAATGCTAAATTTTAATGAAAATTGCATTTTATTCCGTTTGTTATGTGAGTGATGCAAAAATGGGGTCGGAAAACTAATCATCATGCCCGAAAAAGGGGAACACAATGCATTTCCGGCAATGTAAGTCGAATTAAAACACCTTGATGTCATTTTGATGTCAGTTTATCTCTGTAAGCCAATTTTCAATGTGTAATTTTTTATGTTGTGAAATTTCAATCTGTGATTCAGAATTTCTGACGTAGATTCTTTTTTTATCAGAAGTCGGCAAAAGAAGTCTTAATATAGTTCAGACTTTATTTATTTACGTAAGAAACGAAAATAGAATTTGATGTAATGAATGAGAAATTAAGTTGTGATAAGAATATGTGTCAGCAGAGTAATAGACTTTTAGTCTGACTATATAATTTTGCTTGATAAATTGTGTTTAAATTTGAATTGAAATTGGAGAAAATTTCACTTTAATATTTGCTGAGGGAGAAATTTGCACCTGAAATGCTTTTAATATTAATTAAAATTTAATTTAATATTATTTTAAAAATAAAAAAAAATAATTTTAAATTAATTTAATTAAAAAAAATAAATAATTTAATTATTTAAATTGATAAAAATTAAATTTAACAATAAATTAAAAATAAATAATTAAATTAATTTAATAATTTAAATTGATAAATTGTTTAGATTGAATTAAATTGATAAAAATAGTCAAAAATTCAATTAAAATTAAATTTAAAATTTTCACTAATTTTCATATATATTTTTTTTCAATGAGAAAATTATTTTTAAAAAATAATTTTAATTTTATCATTATTTTTTTGTTATAAAATCTTGAACTCATTTTTAAATAATTTTTATTTTATTTAAAAAAAATTAAATTCTTAAAAAAATTAATTAATTAAAAAATTAATTTAATTAAAATTAATTGAAAAAAAAATATTTTTTTTTTAATTTAAATTAAAATTTTTCTTTAATTAAAATAAAAAAAAATTAAAAATTTATTTAATATTCTATAAAGAAATTAATAAAAAAAATCATTAAAAAATTAATTGTTTTAGGTAAATGATTTTTTTTAAATTTAAATTTAATTTTTTTTAAATTAAAACAAAAATTATTAAAAAAAAAATTTAAGATTTTATAAAAAAAATTAATTAAAAATTTTTTAGATAATTTTCTCATTTTTATATAAAATAAATGTTAAAGATAAATTATTAAAAAATTTGTTGAAAATTTTAAAAATTTAATTTACTTGAATTTTTTAAAGTTTTTACCTTTTAATTTAGTTCTTGAAATAATTTTAAAAAATATTAATATTTTTTTTAATGCAAATTCATGAAAATTTAAATTATAAATTTGAAAATTGCAAAACAAAAGTTTGTTTTAAAAATTAATAAGTCACATCGTGAAAGTTTTTTTTCTCACGTTATCAAATCAATTCCAATGACATTTCTAAGTCGTCGACATCAGTCGCCGCCAACATTCCCGTCAATGGTGGTTTTCCGATACATATCCGTAATCTAATCATTTGTGGGTTGGTTCACTTTTTTTATCATTTTTATTTATTTACAATTTTCTCACTCACTCACATTTACTCGAATATTGATAAATTTCTATTCCATCGTAACTTTAGTGGTTAACTCCAACTCGACAAAGAATTTCACACATCCGAGAGAGAAAAGTTCCTTCATTCATTCATTGATCGAAGAAATGCCAAGAAACGTGTGGTTTCGAAATGTGTGTCAATTGTACCGAGAGTCGAGACGAACGAAGACGTCTGTCTGTGTTTTTTGGGGGAAAATTCATGCGGTTCCTCCTGTTTTATGCTCAAAATTGTTAAGGATACCAGTAGTTAGCATAATAATGATGATTATTAACTCGGTTCGATATGTGTATGTACCGTTTAGTGGTTTGGCATTGAATGATATTTATTTTTGGGAATCTAACCACAGACGTTTTCCGAGCAATTTGAGGCGTAAGACATCTGTTTGAAGAAAAAAAAAACAAAACAAGAAAAAAGTTACTTACTAGTTTTGGATCGCGGTTCTCTTGGTCCATCGACTGTTACTTTGATGGCTTTGCTGTAAGTTGCGACTTGCGGAGGATCCGTTTGAATTGTGATCGACAGAGTGAAGCTTTTACCTGAAAAAAAAAATAATTATTTTTTGTGTTAGTTTTGACTTTCAATTAGCTTCTGAACTTTTGTGACACGCGATAAATTTTTGCCGGCAATAATTTTTAGGTTCGTTCGCGGTGACTTTCGTGGTTTACTCTGAACATACGCTGACCAGATTTTAGAAAGTAAAATGGGGAGAAGGTAAGATCTTTCACGAATTTTCATTTTTATGAAGATTTTTAACTTAAATTATACAAAAAATCAAAAAATTTAGAATTTTTAAAAAATTTACATGTTTTTATTCCAAAATTATAAAAAAAATAGAATTTTTTATTTATTTTAATGGAAACTTTTATACTTTAAAAAAAAATTTTTTTTTTTTGGTAAACAGTGAGAATTTCTCAAGAAAAAAATTATTTGAGAGGAAATTTAAAAAAATTGTCAAAAATGTTCCTTCCAACATTTTTTTTTTGAAAAAAATTCAATAGAAAATTAAATTAAATTTCGATATAGGGCATATAAAATATGTAAAATTAAAAATTTTTCAAATAAATTAAATTAAAAAAAAATTAAAAAAATTATTATTTTCAAAAAAAATAAAAAAAAAAATTTTATAAATTAAATTAAAATAAAAAATTTTAAAAATTATTTAAAAAATTAAAGATTAAAAAAAATTTAAAATTTTTAAAAAATTACAAAAATTAATTTAAAAAAAAATAAAAAAAATAATTTAAAAAAAATAAATTAGATTAAAAAAAAATATATTGAAAATTAATTTAAAAAAAATTAAAAATTAAAAAATTATTAAAAAATTTTAAATTAAAAAAATGTATGTTACAAAAAATTTAAAATTATTTAAATTATTTTCATCAAAATCTATGAAAAATATTTTTTTTATAATTTTTTTAATATGATTTTGAATGAAAAAATTAAATTTAGTCGAAAAAAATATTCAATTCTCTTAATTTTTAAATTTTTTAACAAAAACATGTTAAATTTTTAAAAATTTTAATTTTTCAGTTTAAAAATTCATAAAAACAACCAATGGTCACCCTATGAAAACATAACCTCAAAGTTGAAAGTTGAGTGAACAAACCCAAACCACCCAAGAAACCGCGACAATTTTGGTTTAATAATATAATTTATCGCTCAAATCGTCGTTTGTTGCTTGGTCGCCAAGAGTAAAGTGCAACATTGATGCTCGCTGGCACGTAATTAAATTTAAAAAGTCGTAAAATTGTGAGTTATGGCGGATCGGATTATTGCAACAGCTACATTGTAACGACGCGATGCTGCACGGGAAAAATTAACTTCAAAGCACCTCATTGATTGATTTGAATGGCTTTCGCGAGCGAAAAAAAGGTGTTTACGGCGTTCAGGTGTTGTTTCGCGTGTTCCTTCTTTTTGATGTTTCCCGCCTTTTGTTCATTTTTTTTTATCGCTCAACAAAACAAAGGATTGTTCGGCAGACAAATTGTCTGCATTCAACATACAAAGTCGTCGCATCATTTAATAAATTCATCAACTTTTGTCTAGTCGCATCATCACGGAAAATGGTCTCAAGAGATGCCTTTGCTTTTGTTTCAACAACGTTTCGACCACAAAATAGTTCAAATTAGTTATTAACGCGATACATTATTTCGTTGTCCAGGCAAATTAACCGAAAAACAACTCAATCACGAGATGGGTCGCTGGAGAGAGTGCGGCGCGCATTGTTTGGAGGCATCATCGAAGATAATCGCTCGAATGGTATCTTATTTATTATTTCTGAAGCATAAAATATGTTGACAAATTGTTAGTCATTTATCACATTTATTGTCCATTTATGATGCGGATGATACGAACCCGATGATTTTTCAAGTGATTTTAAATAATAATGAACTGGTAAATGGCAAAAAACTAAAAAGGGTTCCTTTTGTGTGCGCGTTCGGCGGTAAATATTATTCGAATGCGATGATTTATGGACGAGATATCAATCGTAATTGTCAGGGACTGACAGGCGGGAGAGTATTTAGGAGATGCATTGTTATTAATCGTGCTTCTGTGCATCGTGAACTTTGATTTTTGAGGATGGAAGGGCATTAAAATGTTGAAATTGATATTGTTGGAGTAATTTTTCATACAGTTTTATTGAAAAAGGTAATTTTTTGTTGAATTTTATCTAAATTTCTTTAATTTTTAGAATGCATTATTTTTTCTTTTAAAAATTTTTTAAATTAAAATTTTTAGTTTGAAGAACAATTTATAATTTTTTTAAAATTTTTTATTAAGTTTTTATACTCAAGGAACAAAGGATCACAAAAATAAAATTTGATTTTTGAAAATTAATAAAATAAAATTTAAAAAAATAATAATTTAATTTTTTAATTAATAATAATTTTATTTTAATTTATTTAATTATTAAAATTTTTATTTCAACAATCAATATTAATTATTTTTTTAATTTTATTAATTAAATTTAATTTTTTTATTAATTTTTATTAATTAATTTAATTTAAAATTAAAAATATTTTAAAATTTATTTTTATTATTTAAATAAATTTTTTTTTTTGTATTTTTTAAAATAAATTCTTCTTCTTTATTTTTTTAATTAATTTGAACAAAAAATAAATTATTTAAATTTTTTAATTATAATTAAATTTCAAGTAAAATTTGATTTTTAAGATGCTCATTTAATTTTATAAAATAAAAAAAAGATGAGTAAAATTTAATTTTTTTACTCAAAGTTTAAAATTTATTTGACTCCTGAGTGTCAAAAAATCATAAAAAAAATAAATTTAAACATATTTCGTGTTAAAAAATTTTTTTCGGTTTAAATTAAAAATCTTCGAATTTAAAAAAATAATTTTTTAGACAAAAATTTTCCCTCGCAGCCCTTTTTCGACCTCTTTCACGATACCAATTTGTCTTCTCGTTCAATTTCTTTCAATCTTCCAGATGATCATCATCATCATCATTGTTATTAACTTTTAAATGAAAATACCAGTCTTAATAAATATCTACTGTGTACTCGTACTTGACTCATACAATAAACGAGCAACCGTCGTTGATTTCATATAGAAATAAAGAACTCTTTGATGAAGATGTAAAAATAATAATAATAACCGTATTAAGGCATTTAGGATTTAAATAACTGACACGCGCCATTAATAAACTTGAAGTTTTTTTTCTGTACTTTGAATTTATTTGTTCAAAGGCGAGATTTTTATCTTTTTTGTTATGAAAGGGTTGAAATTCCATTGAATAAAAAAAAGTTATTTAACGAAAATTTTGATTTTTTAAAAAAATAAATAAAAAAATAAAGAAGAAAAAATTTATTTAAATTTAATTTAATTTTTAAAAAATATTAAAAACAAATAAAAAAAATAAAATTAAATAAAAAATTGTTTAAAAATTTTTAATTAAATTAAATAAATTAAAATTAATAAGATTCTTAATTAATTATTGATTATTAATTTAAAAAATAATTTATTTTGATAATTTTTAATATTTTATTTAAATATTAAAATTTTTAATTAAAATTAAATTAAAATTAAATTAAAAGATTTAATTTTTTAAAAATATAAGAAAATTTAAGAAAAAATAAGATAAGAAAAACAAAAAAAAATAAAAATTTTATTTTAAAATTAAATTTTTAAATATATAAATTTTAAAATTAAATTTTTATATTTTTTTAGTTTTAATAATTTTTATTAATTTTCAAAAATAAATTTAAAATAAAATAAAATAAAATAATTTTATAAAACAATTAATAAAATTTTAATAATTTAAAATTTAAAAGCCGAAAAATAAAAAAAAAATATTTAAAGTTTAAATATTTTTTAAAATTAAATTATTCTTTAATTTAATAAATATCTAATAAATATTCAAAATATATTTTTTTGCATTAATACACCGTCGGACAATAAAATTTTCATTAAATATTAACAAAAAATGTAATTTCCTATTAATTTTTCAATCATTGTTAATTTCCCGCCATTTTACAAAGAAATTTTTTTGAGGTTATGAAAAAAACCGCTAAAAATGCATCAATTTTTTTTTCGCATATTATTATTTATGCACACACTCGCACGGATAATTATAAATTATGGGGGTGATAATTAGAACATTTTAGCTTAATTTTAGCGCCGTTAAATTAATTGTGGTGATGGTTCCGGCGGTTTTGGCAAAAATTAATGTTTTAATGTTCCGTATTAGCAACATGAATAGTTTGAGGTTATTTTGATGATAGTTTTGTGGTAAAAAATTTTTTTTTGCTCCTCACAACAGAAAATCAACAAAAATCAAGATTAACTCGTTTCTCCTCTCTCGTTTCAGATATTCAATCAAAATCATTGGGCAATAAACACAAAATTGAGGCAATTGATGCAATTTCAGTATCAAACTGTGTGTTTATTTACTATCATCATTGGGCATCAAGTACATTAAAATATATCGATTTTGTTGCAAAATTTCTTGAAAATCAATTTATTTGTCTGTCTTTTCCGGATTCTGGCCAATAAGTAATTTCCGATGCATGAACCGCTCAAATTTTGTGACAAAAAAGCGACTTTTTATGATCTCTCGAAATGTCAAAAGTGATGAACATGTCAGTGGTTGGTCACAGTTAGTAAATCTCTGAACAACGAGAATTTTTTTTGTTGCAGCATTTTTTTTTTCGTGCGTTTTTCGTCAATTGAACAAGTTGACAAAAAATGACAACAACACAATAATTAAAATGTTTTCGCAGAGCGAATGAACGTAGTGAGAGAGAGGAAAATGTTATTTACATAACTTTAAACGGTCATTATAGCAGCGGGCGGTTGACGATGATATTGAAGTATCAGTTGCAGATTTGTTGCGTCGCTGTTTGTCGTTTGACATTCGCGACAGCGGCAAACAGAAATTATGTTTGGGCGTTCGTTTAAAAGGGAGAAATTTTGAATTTTAAAGGGTTGAAGGTTGTCTGAAAGATTTTTTTTTAATTTTTGGAAATTTTTTTGGAGATAAATATCTAACTTTTGGTAAGTTTTATCAAAAAAATTTTTTTTTTAAATTATTATAATTTTTAAAAAATTATTTTGAATTATATTTTAAATAAATAATTAATTTATAATTTAATTAAATAATTTAAAAATTTTTCATTTAAATGAAAACTTTAAAATGTATTGAATTATTTAATTCGTTTATTAAAAATAATTTTATCAAAAAAAAAAAAAATAAATAAAAAAAATAAATAAATAATATAAAAAAAATTAATTAAATAAAAATTATGAATTAAATGAAATAATTTAATATGTTTAATAATTTTTATTTATTTATTTTATTTTTTTTATTTAATTAAATAATTAATGAATAAGTTTTTTAAAATAAAAAAAAAATTTTTTTTGGTCAAATTTTGATTAAAAATGTAAAAATTTTAATTTTTTTTTCATCAAATTGAAGATAAATAATTAATAAATTCATTTTTGTGAAAAATTTTTGTTGAAAAAATGTACAAAAATTTAATTTTTCATAAAATTTTGATATTTTTATTATAAAATATCGTCAAAAAAATAGCAAAAAATTGTAGCAATTTTTTTTTCATAAAAATAAAATAATTAAATTATAATAAAAATTATTAAATTAAAAATAATTTAAAAAAAAATTAAAATTAATTGAAAAAAAATAAATAAAGTTTTAATTAAATAGTTTTAATTAACAAATTTTTTTAAATTAAAATTTTTAAAAATATTTTTTTTATCAATTTGAAGATAAATATTTAAAAAATTTACTTCTTTGACAAGTTTCTGTTCAAAAAATTTACAAAATTTTAATTTTTTTTTATAAAATATAATTTTTTTAAATTATTATTCAAAAATTAATTTAAAAATAAAAATTATTCAATTATACGATTGAAAAAAAAATTAAATAAAATTTTTAATGAAATAAAATTTTAATTTAATACTTTTTAACTAATAAAATTTTTTATATTAAATTTTAAATTTTTTAAAAATTATTTTTTTTTTATTTTTCAGCAATTTAATGAATTTTGATGTTAAAAAGATAAAAAATCATCTAAAATACGCTAACGTTTCATTCACAAGCAAAGTTTCATCGATTAAACACTCATCTGTTTCACAAATTTCAATCAACTTGTGACGATTTCATGCGATTTCTACTCACAATACGACACAAAACAACGGTTTCGATGAATAATACTCGCCATACAAGGTTTCTCCAAGGCAAGACGCAACATGAATCACTTTTTTTTAAACTAAATATTGACTTTTTTCACTTATTGAGTGTCAAATCTTCGCTGATTAACTTATCTTGAGCTTCACAAATGACTTCATACGTAATTTTTTCCTAACTAATTATCATAATTATTGCTACTGATATCATTTCTTTCAGGGAATTGTACGACAAGGAGCGTCATATGGTCTCAACGAACGTCTTGCGGAGTAGTAACAAGAAGCAATAATTATGACATTGCGTGCCTCACAATTTAAAACAATTTAAATTTTCAATTGTTCGGGTTTACGCACAGGAACAAAAAAAAACTAAAATAATGGCACGTGGCGTTTGTTTCTTGAGCCATCGGCTATTGCGTTTGCCATATGTGAGATTTTCGCAAGGACATTAAACTTCGACTTACCTCTGCCGCTGCGTCCCACGAATCGCAAATCATTGAATTTCGCGACACGATTTTTCATCACAGCATTGTTGTTGCGAAGCTCTGAACTGTAGTTCTCGTCATTTCCAGCCTTGACATTCACGACAGTGCCATCCATGATGTCGCAAAGGGCAACAACTTTGAAGGCGACGGGCAGCGTTTTGTTGGAGCGCCAATGTGAGGGTAACTGTGAGCACAAAAAATACGGATTGCCGGTACGAACTGCAAGGAAAAATGAAAGAAAACGGTTAAAATTGGATGAAACCTTACATAAAAATGATCCTGCGATCGGGCAAGTAAGTTTATTAAAATCAAATTTCAATCTTGAATGACCTTCTGCTTTTATTATTTTTCATATTTTAATTTTTTTTTAGGAACAGAGACGTAATGAATTGTTCAAAAAGGTCCCAAAAGAGCCTTTAAAATTATTTCAATTAATTCAAACCAAGCAAAAAATTTTTTTTCAGTTAATCCAAACCAAGCAAAAAATTATTTCAAAAAAAATTTTTTGAAATAAAATTATTTTTATTTTTAATTTTTTTTAAGATAAATTTTTTTATCTTAATTTAAATCATTTTTAAAAAAAAATTTCTTAAATTATTGTTTTTATAAAAATTATATATTTTAATATTAAATAATTTTTTTAATTTAAAAAAAATACAATTTAAATTATTTTTCTTTTATTAATTTAAAAGTATTTTTAAATTTTTTTAATTAATTAATTTTTATTTAAATTAAATTTCATAATTTAAAAAATTAAATAATTAATTATTAAACTATTTTTTTTATTTTTTTAAGAATTCTTAACTTATTTTAATTTAATTTAATGTTTTTAAATTCAAATTTTATATTCAAATTTTTATTTATATTATTTTATATTTTTTTTATTTCAAAGAAAATTAATTAAATTAAATTTTTAACCTTTCTTAATTAAAATTTATTTTTTTTAAATTAAAATTTTTCTCTTCTAATTTAAAATAAAATTTTATTTATAAAAATTAAATAATTTTCAAATTATTTTTTAAAATATTTCACCTTTTTTTATTTGAATTTTATTTTTTTTTTATTAACATTTTAATTTAAATTAATTAAAAGTAATGTTTATTTCTTTTTAATTTAAAAAAAATAATTTCTAACATTTTTTAAATTATTTTTGAACATTTTTATTTAAAAAAAAAATAATTTTTAATCCGTTTTAAATAAATTTTTAACATTTTTTATTAAAAAAAAATAAAAATTTTATAAATTTTATAAATTCTGTTCAATTTAATTTTAAAAAAATTATAATTAATTTAAAAAAAGTCCTCAAAAAATTCTAAATCCATCACTGCTTAACACACACACACAATCAAGCAAAAAGGGGATCATCAACAAGATATCGGATAACATGTTGTTATCGAGTTGACGGACTTCTGATGCATCGTGCATCCAATAATAATAAAAATATTTCCAAATCACTGACCAATTTTGCATTATGTGCCTGACTGAATATTGCAGCGACGAACGCAGGACATGCCAAAAAACATAAAAAATTGTTGAAATCTATCCCGTGTGACCCGTAAAATTTTATGGATTCATCGGGCGACGTGTTTGCAACAATCAAAGTTGACAGTTTCTCACACAATATTTCACCTTTACATGATTTTCTTAAAAAAAATTAAATTTTAAGATTTTTCGCTTAAAAAGACGACGAAGGATGAGAGGAAGTATCAGAGACGAAGGCACGTCAACAGCGACACAGCAGGTGTTTTGTTTGTTTTTCATAACAATTTGAAATGAACGGGGGCACGCGTTTCGATTGTACGGATTTTAAAGTGGGTGTAAAATTTATGATTTAATATTTGCGATGATGATTAAAGAGATGTGTGTGTTTTGACAAGAAGTTAATGAGGAATTGTTGATTTTGAGGAAATTTATTGATTTTATGAAGAATTTTTTAAATATTGAGCTTAAATTTTTATAAAATTAAATTATTTTTCTTCAGATTTTATTTCAGAAGAGAATTTTTCGATTAAATTTTCAACAAAAGCTTTTGATTAAAAGAAAAAAATTAAATTTTAAAAGAAAAAAATGAAAAATTATTTATAAATTTTATGAAAAAACTTCTATTTTAAGATAAATTTACCTTCATATGAATATAAGAGACTAAAAATTTTCAATTGTAGACAAAAATTTTTCCTTTAGAATTTTTTTATATGAATTAAATTAAAAAAATAAAAAAATCTATAAATTTTTTTATAGATTTAAATTTTTTTATAGATTAACCAACAACAATAAAATTGAAAAATATTAAAAATTTTTAACTCAAAAATTAATTAATTTTAATCAAATTAAAAATAAATGAACAAATTTTTCAAAAATCTAAAAATTTTGAGTAGTTAAAAATGTCAAAATTTTATTTAAAAAATTATTTTTTTTATCACTAAAAATTTTCTTCAAAATAAAAAAAAATATTTTAAAGTAATTTTGAATTTTTTCAAATAATTTTTTTTTTTTTGTCTCATAAAACATTTAAAAAAATTATTTTTATAACAAAATCACTTAAATCCTTATTAAAAACTCATAAAAATCAATAATTTCATAAAAATAGAAAATTTTGTTCCTGCGTTTTTTTTTCAATATAATTTTTAACCTGAACTTTTTCAAATAAAATTAAATTTAATAATTATTTTTCATAAAAATTGAAAAAATAACGATTTTAGTTAAATATTTTTGTCTTAAAAATCAAATTAAAATAATTTTTTTAAATAATTCAAAAAAACAATCTTTAAAAAATTTTTATGAGAAGATTTTACGTTAAAATTGTCAAAATTTAAAAAAAAATTTTTATCATTGAAAATTTTCTTAAAAATAAAAAATTGTTTCAAAATAATTTTTTAAATTTAAATATTTTTTTAAAATTTTTTATATTTTTTCATATTTTTTTTTTTATCACTTTAACCCTTCAAAAAATAATTTTTCTCTCAAAATTCACTTTCACTCCTCAATAAAAATCCCTTCCGTCGCTCAAATACTCACTCAATTCATGGGGATATTCCTGTTGGGCTTGCGCTACCAAAGGATCAATCCACCAAAGCTCATCTTGAATCGCAACGGGCGAACTACTGCTGTTACTGTTGCTCGGGGGGTCCATAACCTGATGTTGTTGGCCCCCCTTCAGGTCGTTCAAGGCGCCGGATCCTTCTATCGTCTCGCTATTATTGTTGTTGTTGTTATTGCTCCAATCCTTCGAGATCCACTCGTTGTTGTTGTTATTGTTGAGAAAATCGCTCGAAGCGAGTTGCTGCTCGATGATGGTTTGCTGATGCTGCTGCTCTTGTCGATGATGCGGATGGGATGTCGGCAAATGCATTCGTGCGCTTGTGTTGGGAGCTATTTTGACGGTTTTTACACGCAGTTTGACAAACGAAAATGGAGCAATTTACACTTTTTTGCTGATTTTAGAGCTACTAATTAACACAATTTGGTTGATTCATTCATACAAATTTCGGGAAATCCCCAAAAGTTTGTGTCTCTATTTATGTTCGATGCTTATTAATATTTTTTTTATTCACTTCTTTTTTTATGATTAATATTTGCGAAGCACTTGAACGTTTTTTATGAGTCACTGTTTATAAATTTTATTTTTTTTTTCACTCAAAATATTTTTTTTTATTTTTTAAAAATTTTTATTTTTTGTCTTTTTTGTGGTTTTGCATCATTTCACTTCAAAAAAATATTTTTTTTAAATTTTTATTATTTTTTTTTATGAAAAAATATTTTTCGCACGTTTTTTTACGTTCCGATAATTTTTAAAAATTTTTTTCTAATTTTTTTAAAATTTTTTTTTCAACCGCTTTGCGCAAAACAGGTGCGTTCCCGATAAAATCACAATAGTAACTAACGCTAAAGTCACAACAACACAAGGCAGCAAGTCGCGTTTTTTGTTGTTTCTACGCTCGTCGTTCGTTGCGTTGTACGATGAATTCCCATGCACGAAAGCAACAATGAAGTAGGTTGGACGATATTAATCTTGTTTTTTCTCTCGCATTCAATTCATTCAGTTACTCCGGGTACGACGCGTACAGTCCATTGATAACAACAAATAATATCGGGCTACCAATGCGGTGCATTTATTCACATTTCGAGCTCATGCGGAGTTTGATTCTTACATCATTCTTCGATTCGAGTGGGAAATATTGAAAATATGCAACGGTTTTCTGCGATGAAACTGAAAAAAAATAAAAAAAAGTTGTAAGTAGCGAAAAAAGCAGCAAAAAAAAAATGGAAGTTCATTCATGTATGAAATGAAAAATAAAATAATAACAACATCGAAAAAAAAAGTTTATTAGCGAGAATTGTACTTACGAAGCAACATGGAAGGTAAAGTAAAGAGCAACTTTTGATATGGATTCTTGAGTAAGAGTTACAAGATGTAATTTAAGAATCGATTTTATGGGTATCTTGTTCGATTATTTGGTCAATATTTGTCTGAAAAATATTATTTTAAAAATTTATTAAAAGATTTAGAAGAAATTTTCGATAAAAATGATTTTTATTAAAAATAAAAATTTTATAATAATAATTTCGAATTTAATTGCAATTTAATAAATTTAATAATTTTTTTAATTTAATAATTTAATTTAATTAAAACAATAAAAATATTTTTTTAAAATTCATTTAATTTAATTAATAGGTATATTTTAATTAATGATAACTAAAAAAAAATCATTATAAAAAAATAAAAAAAAATAATTATATTTATTTTTTTTTTATTAAAAATATTTTTTTTCTTTAATTTATTTTATTTTATTAATTTAATTTAAATAAAAATAATTTTAAAAAATTAAATTAAATTAATGAAATTAAAAATGACCGAAATTTTAAACATTTATTTAAAAAATTCAACTGTAAAGGCAAAAAATATTTATTTTTATGTTTTTGTTTTTTTTTTAACTGAAATAAGTAAGAAAAGAGGAATTTTTGAATAATTTTAATAACGAAGAGGTAAAAATTTTAAATTAAAAGTTTATTTTCTTGATAAAAATTAAAAACTTTTTAACTAAAATAACCTTATAAGACCTCAAATTACAAAATTTTTTTTAAAACATCGACTTGAGAGAACAAAAATTTACCTTTGATTGATGATTTTTTACTCAAAAATGCGCTTCGAGTCCTACTGAATAAAATTTATAGATTTTTTCTGACATTATAATCATTAAAAAATTTTAAAAATTATTTTTTAAAATATTCAATGAATATTTGACCTGAAAAAAAATAAAATTTAAACGAAATTATTAAAAATGTAAAACTTTTGATATAAAGTGACTTTTTCAGGTTAAAAAAATAAATTCTTTTACTTTTCAATGATAAAAAAATATTTGATGATATGCTAAAAAATCGTTTTGAAAAATTTAAAATATTTTAAAGCTTTTAAAAAAAAAATTGTTAAAAAAAAAATTGTTGAAATTTTTTTAGTTTTTGTTCAGAAAAATTTTCAAGCTACAAAAAATCAATTTTTTAATATTTTTCTTTCATAATATTTAAAAAAATAATATTATTTTAAATTTAAAAAAAAACTAATTTTTAAAATTAACTTCAAAAATAAATTTGTACAAAATTCAACAAAAAATTTGCCTTTAAATATTTTTTTAATTTTCAAATAAATTAATTTAAAATTTATTAAAATGAATAAATAATGATTTTCAATCAAAAATTATTTTTTTTTTAATTTTTTAAATTAATTATTTTTTTAAATTTTTTTAAAAGAAAATCTTCAAATTTTTAAAAATTTAAATTTAAAAAATAAATTTCTTACCAAATCCAACAATTTCTTGAACTCCATCATGAATGGAAAAATTCCTCCGTTCTCTCAATCGATCGATTCTTATTTAATTTTTACACAACTTTTGTTTTTTTTTCTACCTCTCAACACGATCGGCATTCATTCATGCAATCCAATCGAACATTCTCTCAACTCAATTGATAAAGCAAAAAAAAAGTTGTTAGAATCGAAGTTGAAAGGCCTTCCTCAAGTTGCTGTATAAATATAGTTCTTGTGGTTTTGCAAAGTTTTTTTTTTCGCTTCCACGTTCGCATGAGAATTCAGCTTCTGTACATTCTAAAGCACAAAAAGTGAGCAAAAGTGAAAAGAAAAATGAGAAAAATTACAGTTAATTTTATTAAAAAATTATCTGCGAGAACTTACCCTTGAAAAAGCTTAATTGAATTTTTCTGTGGGAATTGAATTCCCTTCTAAATTTAGAAAAGCAAAAAAATAAAAAAGATCGATTCACAAACCGTTAACTTTAAATTTTATCGTCCATATCTCTCTCTCGTCAAAAGCCGAAAAACCAAACAAAACATCTGATTGACCGCAACTCGACAGAAACTCGTACGAAAATTCCGATAAAGACAGCTTATTTGTTTGTTTCGCCAGCAAAAAAAAAGAAACAAACAAAAAGTTGTTTTTAATAATAATTTTCCTCGAGCACAAAAAACAACAAAACAAAGAAGCTTATGCATAAATAACTTTCGTTTCATGTTTTTAAGAGGCTTAAATTTCATCAATTATTGCGAAAAACGAGGGATTTTCCTTGTTTTAATGAATGAACCTCTTTTTCTCTCTCTCGACATATGTCCGACACAAAAAATTCGGATTGGTCGAAAAAAGGACAAAAGCAATTTTTAATATGAATTTTTTTTTCACCCCATGAAATGAGCGACACGCAATATATTTGTGAACTTTAGATATAAATAAAAAAAAAATGAAAACCACAAAAACATATTGTCGCTTTTTATAATAATGTTCGCGCACATGAGAGACGAAGCAATAAATTTTGAAACGAAACGCGAGATTATTATGTAAGGTCCTTAAAATAAACAGAGAGAGACACAAAAAAATTAAATTTTATGATAAATAATAAAAAATAATTTAAATGTTAGTTTGTGGCGAAAAGTAAGTGCATTAAATTCAATCTTTCGAAGTAATAATTTTTTTTTTTATCTCTTTTGTAAATAAATTCATTGCTGAATGTAATGGAGGAAAAAGAAACAATTGTCGTTTCGTTGATCTCTTCTTTAAATAGTTTTTGTAATAAAAAGTTCTTTGTTTCATCCGTCAAAGATAGAAAATGATTGAAAGCATCTCAATAAGCAATATTTTTCATAACTGAACTAAATATTAAGTTAGAGTGGGTTGAATTTCATAAAAATTATAAAAAATTAAAATAAAATTTTTTTGAGGAGTATTAAAAAGTGAAATTTGTAAAGTATTGATCTCAAGGTCATTTGAAGGGCAAGGATGTTCAAAAGATCCTGTAAGAGCGGAAAAGAGACTCAAAGACTCTAATTTTGATTGGTTTGAAGATTATTAAGAGGATAGCCAATCACGTGAAGAGGAGGAGCTAAATTTTGTGAATGAAAGAGAGAACGATTAAAGTTGAATGAAAAAGTTGGACTTGAATGGAGAGTTGGAATTTCATTAAAGAGAAAAGTTGTAGAAGAGACTTGGATTGAATTGTGAGTTGTTTGAAAAAGTCGTTTAAGGAATTTCTTTTTGAATTTTGTTAGAATCTGTTTTAGAAGGTTTTGAAAATTTTCTAACAAAAAAATTTCTTTTTGTTGAAAACTTAATTTTTGGTTAACAGTTTTTAATTTAATCCTTTTTTAATAATTTTACTTGATTAAAGGAGCCTTTTTTTATCGAATTTAGATTTTTCAGTTTTTAAAACTAACTTTTAGCTCTTGAAATAAATTTTCAGTTTTTAAAACTAACTTTTAGCTCTTGAAATAAATTTTCAGTTTTTAAAACTAACTTTTTGCTCTTGAAATAAATTTTCAGTTTTTAAAATTTTCAGTTTTTAAAACTAACTTTTAGCTCTTATAAATTCGTTCATGTTTAATGATAAGACTCAGAAGAAATTTTAAAATAAGATTTTATACCAAAAAATATACTTACAGCTTTTAAAACCAACATTCAGCTCCAATTAGGACTAACTTTTCAGCTCTTATCGATAATTCGTCAGTTTTCACTTTAACTTCTTAATTTGTTCATAAAACTCAAATTTCCATCAAAAAATTCAAAAACTAAAACTTTTTCATGAATTTAGGCCTAATTTTCAAGGAGCTGAAAAAAAAATTAAATTTAAAATAAAATTAAAAACTCATAAAATTCACTTAATCAACAACTTTATTTCATTTTTATTTTTATTAATCTTTATGATTTAATCATCAAATTAATGACATTTCAATATACTTTTTTTCGGATCGAATAATAGATTTTTTTTTACAACTTTAAAACATTTTCAATTTAATTAATTATTTTTTCTTTAATTATATTTATGATAAATTTTAATTTATAATTATAATAGTTTGCTTTTCTTTTATTTATTATTTTTTTTACTCATTTTGGAGTCACTTTTTTCATCATATGTATAATTTTTTAAATTTAATTAATTATTAATAAAATTTGCTTTTTAACACTTTAAATAATTTCATTTAATTTTTAATGATAAATTAAGTTTTGAAATTATTTTATTGGATTTTTATTTTTTTTTAATTATTTATTTTAATACATCTTAATATTTAACCAGGTTTTGTTAATGTTCCTTTTTTATTTTCATATATTTTTTATTTATTTATTTTTAACACATAGTTTTTTTTCATAAACGCGATGAACTATATTGTACATGGTGCAATTTTTTATTTTATTTTATTTATTATGCGATATTATTCTAAAACAAGAACAAAATGACCCGTTAGCCATCGCTATGTTTTGTTTTCATTTTTTATATATTTTTAATACGTTTTGTGTGCTGATTGTTTTTAACATATTTTTATCATTTTTTTTTCTTTGTAAGCTACCTACCTCTATTAATAAATATTACCGTGGGTTTTTTTGTTCCTATATTTTTATGGTTGTCATATTTTAATACATTTTATTTTTTTTCTTCATACCTTTTTTTAAAGAGTTAATTTTTTATTAATTAAAATAAAAATTATTTTTTTAAAATAAATTTTTAATTTTTTTTAATGAGGAGGAATAATACTTTTTCACAATCTTTTCACATTTTTAGATTTTTTTTATAATTAATATTTTTTTTATTTAATTTTCCATTTTTTATTAGTTTATAAAATTATTTTAATTTAAAAAAATTATAAAAAAATAATTTTAATTAATTTTTAATATTTAAAAAAATAAAAATTTATTTATTTATTTTTATTTAATTTTTTTTAATAAAAATAAATAAATAAAATAAATAAATAAATAAATTTTTTTTAATATTAAAAATTATTTAAAATTAATTTTAAATATTTTTCTAATTTAAATTATTTTATAAACTTGGAATTTAATTAATTAAATATCATTAAATTTAAGAGTTATAGATATAGATTTTTTTAAGCTTTAAATTTATTATTGTTTGTTCATCTTTTCAATAGAAGGTAAATATTTACTACATTTATTTTTATCTTTTTTGAATATAGAATACATATTATTTTTTTTAACTTCTAGATTAATGTTAACAGTAACGATGCTCATGTCAAGCGAATCAAAAGAGTATTTTTGGTAAGTATTTTTTTAGCGAAAATTATTTTTTTACACGGATTTTAATTTTTCTTTGGAATGCGTTTAACACAAGATATATTTCTGTTTTATTTTTGTTAGCTTTGGTTCGTTGCACTTTTTCTTGTTTTTGGCTATTTTTTAATTTATTTTTTTTTCTCACTATTTTTTATTTGTTGGAAACCTATAAATGCCGTTGTCTGAAGATTTGAGTTTTTGGTTAGCAAATAAAATGCATGGAGGACAAGATTAAGTAGCTATGGAGACTTTTTTTTACGTTTTATGGATGGAGGAAAAAAAATTGGAAAGGATTGAATTTAATATAATTTTTAACAATAACTTTGCTAATAATTAATTTAAAATTCATACATTTTATCACAATAACAGATTTTTTTACAATATATTTTTTATGAGTTTTTTTTTTAATATTTATCGAGTTCTTATTTTTTTTGTTTTTTAGAGAGTTTTCCGTATCCGTTCGAAAGTGTTTTGGGATTTTGTTTGGCCATTCGACTTTTTTCCATCTTTCTTCTTTAGTAATTGCCTGAAAAAGAAATTTAAAATTTTTGGTAAGTGAATCTGAATAATTTTTGAATTTTTCCATAGATTTTTTTATGGAATGAAAAGTTAAAGGAAAGCAGTCAAAGGTTAATTTTGACATTATTATATTATTAATTTTTATTTTTTTGATAAGTTCTTAAATTTTAAGACGTTTTTAGGTTATTTTTGGTTTCAAAAATTTTAAATTAATAAAAAAAAATTTTATTAATAAATTATTAATTTTTAAAATTAAGTAAATTATTAAAAAAATAATTTAATTTTTGATTTTTTTTTTAAATTTTTTTTTTCAAATTTTTATTTAAATTTTTTTAATTTATTTTTTTTTAAATTTTTTTTATTTTTATTTTATTTTAATTTAAATTTTTCCTTTATTTTTTTAAATTTAATTTTAAAATTTTATGAATTTTTTGAATATTTTTATTTACATGTAAAAACAACCTGAAAATTTCTTAAAATTTAAGATTTCATCAAAAAAAATATTTTTGTCAAAATTATTTTGTTTAATTAAAATTTTTAATTAATTAAATTATTTAAAAATAAATTAAATTAAACAAACTCTATTCTACAGGAAATTGAAAACAAAAAATTTTTTTTTTCGCCAATTAATTTTTTTTAAATTTTTTTCAAATTTAATTTTTTTTTTTTTTTTGTAAAGAAACTTGTCACACAAAAAAGCTTTTTTTTCAGTTAAATAGTTCAAAGATAACAACTAATCTACAGAAAATCTTGATAGATTTTTAATGTGATTTTGTGCTTTTCACCATTTCTTGCATCTCTTCTATTCACAAGGCTTGCATTTGGTGAAAATTTGTCACTACTTTTGTGCAAAAGTGAATTTTTTATATATTTTTTTGTTAGTTCAAGAGCATAACAAGAACACTTTTTACTTACGAAATTTACGAATTACGAGTTATTTTTAATTAATTTTAAATTAAATTACGTTTTTTGGGACAAAATAAACAAATTTTACGGTTAAAAATGGGAGATTAATACTCACTTGGGCATTCGGGGGGATTTAACTGTCCAAAGACGTTGAGCTCGTACAACGAGGCAAGTGTGATGAATAAAAGGTACCAAATCATCTGTTTAAAAATAAAGATTTTTTTAGTTTTTGGTTCAGAAATTAATGAAAAAAATGAAAACTTACCAAGAAAATGCCTAAACGTTTGTCTAATTTCCAACCGTTGAGATGGACTGTCACGAGGAAAAAGACAACGGAGGAAAGTAGTGAAAGGGTTGAATATGCCAAACCTGAAAAAAATAATTAAAGGTAAGAAATTCGTTAATTTTTTTTAATTAATTAAATTATTAATTATTTTAATTTAAACTATTATTAAAAAAAAAATAAATTATTAATTAAAATATTTCTAAATTAATAAACAAATAAAAAAAATTCAAAATAATTTAAAATATTTAATTTAATTATTTAAAACAAAAATTGTTAAGTAAAAAAATTAATTTGATTGTTAATTTATTTTTAAATTTATTAATATTTTTTTAATTAAAATTATTTTTTATATGAATTAATTATTTTTTTATTTAAAATAATTAAAATTATTTTTTTTAAAAAAATATTTTTTTTATTAATTAAATTATTTTTTTAATTAAACTTTTTTAAAATCAATTAATAACATTATTTAAAAAATATTTCAAAATTAAAAAATAAAAAAAAAAATTAAAATTAGTTATCAAAGTTATTTTTAAATTTATTATTAATTAAATAAAGTAATAAAAAAATAAAATCATTAAAATTAACTTTAAAAAACATTTTTAAATTAATTAATTTTTTGATTAAAATTTAAAAAATTAATAAAAAAAATTATAATGAAATATTTTTTAATTAAAATAAATTGTTAATTTTTTTAAAAATTAATTAATAAAAGTTATTTTTAAATTAATCATCAAATTATAAATTAAAAATTATCTTTTTCCTTGCCCCATTTAAGAAAAATTTTTTCTACAAAAAATAAATAATAAAATATGAAAATTATATTTTTAATTTTTTTAAGAATTAATTATTAAATTTATATTTTTTTTACCTTTCGAGATAACATTAACGTGCGATCCGGGCTTAATGATGGCAGTTTGGATGAACCACGGAAGTCCGAGGCAAATGAGGATGTCAAAGACATTGGAGCCAACTGCATTAGATACAGCCATATCGCCATAGCCCTCCTTTATCACCGCAATGGAGCTAAGCGCATCTGGTACGGAGACACCCGCTGCCACGAAGGTTAATCCCATCACGGTGTCGGGAATGCCGAGCGTTGCCCCAATGATGACAATCATCCAAACCATGAAGTAGCTGTAGAGCGAGATCCAAACCATGCTCATCATGAACGTAAACGGATACCAATTGCGATATTTTTCCGTTCTAACGTCGGGCATTGTCAAGCGACACATGTAGTGAATCGGATAAACAACCGCCCATGCGATAATTTCGATCTGCGATCCATTTGCCGGCTTCTCAAGCGGATTCGGAGCATCAGGACGCGGTTCTTTTGGTCTGTAATAATCATCAACGACGACTTGCGTTGAAACTTTTTGCGTTTGTTCGGTAGATGGCGCTTGTTGTTGCTGCGGTTGTCCATCTTGATCGTAATAATCATTGTTGTAACCGTAATTTTGCTGCCCATTTGTGTTCGAAACGGGATTTCCCCAACTATCGTTGCCCCAAGAATCGACGGCAGCGGCGGGTTGTGCAGGCGCTGCTGATTCGCCGCCCCAAGCCGCATTCGGATCCCAACTGGCATTCGGATCGACATACTGATCGTAATTGCTCGCTGGATCGACGGCAGGGGGCGAGGCAACTTTCGTCGCGTCATCTTGCGTCGTGTTGTACGACGGCTCGGCGACATTTTTATACGTAACTAAGGCTGATTGTTCCTCTTTCGTTGGAAGTTTGATTGGAAGATTCCAGGTATGCGCCCATCGTTCGAGTGCCGAGTTGAAGTGTAAGGCAACGCAATATGCCACGTACAGCAAGAGCATGAATAACGCCTCAGGCCATGAAATTAAGTCATTGCAAATGATGATGAGCATGGCGAAAATCGACACGGCATAAAATGCGCAGTCACGAACTAAGGGCCACCAATTTAGCTTTAAGACAGCGCCGCTGCATAACGCACACACGGAAATAACGAACATGATGTTGAAAACTGCGGAGCCAATTACTCCAGAGACACCTGTTGACGAGAAAAAAAAGGTAAGTTTTTTTTATTTCTTAAAAATTTAACCTAAAAATCTTTTTCAATTAATTCAAACCAAACATAAAAACTTAAATTAAAAAAAAAATAAAAATGAACAAAAAAATGAATTTTCAGAAATTTTAGATTGAAACTGAAAAAACAAAAATTGCTATGACACAGTTTTTGTCTTGATTTAGTTTTCAAATCAAAACTGTGTCAAAGAAAAAATTCTTTTTCAGTTTCAATTTTTTAGCAGTTTTCAGTTAAAAAATGATTAAAAATGATAAATTAGAGCCCTCTGACAAATTTTTATCCATTTGGAGCAAGATTTGAAAAAAATTGCTTTGACACAGTTTTTGACACAGTTTTTGTCTTGATTTAGTTTTCAAATCAAAACTGTGTCAAAGAAAAAATTTTTTTTCAGTTTCAATTTTTTAGCAGTTTTCAGTTAAAAAATGATTAAAAATGATAAATTAGAGCCCTCTGACAAATTTTTATCCATTTGGAGCAAGATTTGAAAAAAATTGCTTTGACACAGTTTTTGACACAGTTTTTTTGTCTTGATTTAGTTTTCAAATCAAAACTGTGTCAAAGAAAAAATTTTTTTTTCAGTTTCAATTTTTTAGCAGTTTTCAGTTTAAAAATGATTAAAAATGATAAATTAGAGCCCTCTGACAAATTTTTATCCATTTGGAGCAAGATTTGAAAAAAATTGCTTTGACACAGTTTTTGACACAGTTTTTTTGCTTTTGATTTAGTTTTCAAATCAAAACTATGTCAAAGAAAAAATTTTTTTCAGTTTCAATTTTTTAGCAGTTTTGAGTTATAAAAATGATTAAAAATGATAAATTAGAGCCCTCTGACAAATTTTTATCCATTTGGAGCAAGATTTGAAAAAAATTGCTTTGACACAGTTTTTGACACAGTTTTTGACACAGTTTTTGTCTTGATTTAGTTTTCAAATCAAAACTGTGTCAAAGAAAAAATTTTTTTCAGTTTCAATTTTTTAGCAGTTTTGAGTTGCAAAATGATTAAAAATGATAAATTAGAGCCCTCTGACAAATTTTTATCCATTTGGAGCAAGATTTGAAAAAATTGACACAGTTTTTGACACAGTTTTTGACACAGTTTTTGTCTTGATTTAGTTTTCAAATCAAAACTGTGTCAAAGAAAAAATTCTTTTTCAGTTTCAATTTTTTAGCAGTTTTCAGTTTAAAAATGATTAAAAATGATAAATTAGAGCCCTCTGACAAATTTTTATCCATTTGGAGCAAGATTTGAAAAAAATTGCTTTGACACAGTTTTTGACACAGTTTTTGATTTAGTTTTCAAAACAAAACTGTGTCAAAGAAAAATTTTTTTTCAGTTTCAATTTTTTGGCAGTTTTGAGTTATAAAAAGATTAAAAATGATAAATTTTCAAATTTCAAAACTTGCTTTGACACAGTTTTTGACACAAAAATTCTTTTTCAGTTTCAATTTTTTAGCAGTTTTCAGTTTAAAAATGATTAAAAATGATAAATTAGAGCCCTCTGACAAATTTTTATCCATTTGGAGCAAGATTTGAAAAAAATTGCTTTGACACAGTTTTTGACACAGTTTTTGACACAGTTTTTGTCTTGATTTAGTTTTCAAATCAAAACTGTGTCAAAGAAAAAATTCTTTTTCAGTTTCAATTTTTTAGCAGTTTTCAGTTTAAAAATGATTAAAAATGATAAATTAGAGCCCTCTGACAAATTTTTATCCATTTGGAGCAATATTTGAAAAAATTGCTTTGACACAGTTTTTGACACAGTTTTTTTGCTCTTGATTTAGTTTTTAAAACAAAACTATGTCAAAGAAAAAATTCTTTTTCAGTTTCAATTTTTTAGCAGTTTTCAGTTTAAAAATGATTAAAAATGATAAATTAGAGCCCTCTGACAAATTTTTATCCATTTGGAGCAAGATTTGAAAAAAATTGCTTTGACACAGTTTTTGACACAGTTTTTGTCTTGATTTAGTTTTCAAATCAAAACTGTGTCAAAGAAAAAATTCTTTTTCAGTTTCAATTTTTTAGCAGTTTTCAGTTTAAAAATGATTAAAAATGATAAATTAGAGCCCTCTGACAAATTTTTATCCATTTGGAGCAAAAAGATTTGACACAAAAATTGCTTGATTTAGTTTTCAAATCAAAACTGTGTTTGACATTTTTTTTTTCAGTTTCAATTTTTTAGCAGTTTTGACACAGTTTTTGACACAGGAAAAAATTGCTTTGACACAGTTTTTCAGTTTTTTTGCTCTTGATTTAGTTTTCAAATCAAAACTGTGTCAAAGAAAAAATTCTTTTTCAGTTTCAATTTTTTAGCAGTTTTCAGTTTAAAAATGATTAAAAATGATAAATTAGAGCCCTCTGACAAATTTTTATCCATTTGGAGCAAGATTTGACAAAAATTGCTTTGACACAGTTTAAAAATGATTAAAAAGTAAATTTTGACACAGACAAAAATTTTTTGACACAGTTTTTGACACAGTTTTTTTGTCTTGATTTAGTTTTCAAATCAAAACTGTGTCAAAGAAAAAATTTTTTTCAGTTTCAATTTTTTAGCAGTTTTCAGTTTAAAAATGATTAAAAATGATAAATTAGAGCCCTCTGACAAATTTTTATCCATTTGGAGCAAGATTTGAAAAAAATTGCTTTGACAAAGTTTTTGACATAGTTTTTGACACAGTTTTGCTCTTGATTTAGTTTTCAAATCAAAACTGTGTCAAAGAAAAAATTTTTTTCAGTTTCAATTTTTTAGCAGTTTTCAGTTTAAAAATGATTAAAAATGATAAATTAGAGCCCTCTGACAAATTTTTATCCATTTGGAGCAAGATTTGAAAAAAATTGCTTTGACACAGTTTTTGACACAGTTTTTTTGCTCTTGATTTAGTTTTCAAAACAAAACTGTGTCAAAGAAAAAATTTTTTTTCAGTTTCAATTTTTTAGCAGTTTTGAGTTATAAAATGATTAAAAATGATAAATTAGAGCCCTCTGACAAATTTTTATCCATTTGGAGCAAGATTTGAAAAAAATTGCTTTGACACAGTTTTTGACACAGTTTTTTTGCTCTTGATTTAGTTTTCAAATCAAAACTGTGTCAAAGAAAAATTTTTTTTCAGTTTCAATTTTTTAGCAGTTTTGAGTTGCAAAATGATTAAAAATGATAAATTAGAGCCCTCTGACAAATTTTTATCCATTTGGAGCAAGATTTGACAAAAATTGCTTTGACACAGTTTTTGACACAGTTTTTTTGTCTTGATTTAGTTTTCAAATCAAAACTGTGTCAAAGAAAAAATTTTTTTTCAGTTTCAATTTTTTAGCAGTTTTCAGTTTAAAAATGATTAAAAATGATAAATTAGAGCCCTCTGACAAATTTTTATCCATTTGGAGCAAGATTTGAAAAAAATTGCTTTGACACAGTTTTTGACACAGTTTTTGTCTTGATTTAGTTTTCAAATCAAAACTGTGTCAAAGAAAAAATTTTTTTCAGTTTCAATTTTTTAGCAGTTTTGAGTTACAAAATGATTAAAAATGATAAATTAGAGCCCTCTGACAAATTTTTATCCATTTGGAGCAAGATTTGACAAAAATTGCTTTGACACAGTTTTTGACACAGTTTTTGTCTTGATTTAGTTTTCAAATCAAAACTGTGTCAAAGAAAAATTTTTTTTTCAGTTTCAATTTTTTAGCAGTTTTGAGTTAAAAAATGATTAAAAATGATAAATTAGAGCCTTCTGACAAATTTTGATGAATTTGGAGTAAGATTTGACAAAAATTGCTTTGACACAGTTTTTGACACAGTTTTTGTCTTGATTTAGTTTTCAAATCAAAACTGTGTCAAAGAAAAAATTTTTTTTCAGTTTCAATTTTTTAGCAGTTTTCAGTTAAAAAATGATTAAAAATGATAAATTAGAGCCCTCTGACAAATTTTTATCCATTTGGAGCAAGATTTGAAAAAATTGCTTTGACACAGTTTTTGACACAGTTTTTGTCTTGATTTAGTTTTCAAATCAAAACTGTGTCAAAGAAAATTTTTTTTTCAGTTTCAATTTTTTAGCAGTTTTCAGTTAAAAAATGATTAAAAATGATAAATTAGAGCCCTCTGACAAATTTTTATCCATTTGGAGCAAGATTTGACAAAAATTGCTTTGACACAGTTTTTGACACAGTTTTTGTCTTGATTTAGTTTTCAAATCAAAACTGTGTCAAAGAAAATTTTTTTTTCAGTTTCAATTTTTTAGCAGTTTTCAGTTAAAAAATGATTAAAAATGATAAATTAGAGCCCCTCTGACAAATTTTTATCCATTTGGAGCAAGATTTGACAAAAATTGCTTTGACACAGTTTTTTTGTTCTTGATTTAGTTTTCAAAATAAAACTGTGTCAAAGAAAAAATTTTTTTTCAGTTTCAATTTTTTGGCAGTTTTGTGTTGCAAAATGATTAAAAATTATAAATTAGAGCCCCTTTGACAAATGTTTATCCCTTTGAAGCAATATTTGATTTAAGTTTAGATTTTTTTTTTTAAATTTAAAAAATTAAAAATAAAATAATTTATCTTCAAATTTTTTCCAATTAATTCAAACCAAGCACAAAAACTTCAAAAAATTTCTTACCAATATCATCTTTTGCGAAAAACACGCCAATAATAACTGTCGCAAGCTCAGGCGCTGAACTGCCTGCTGCCATAAACGTTGCTCCCGCAACATCCGGCGACAATTTCAGCTCTTCGCACAATCGATCCAAGCTCGAAACGAAATAATCATCACACACAATCGCCAATCCCAAAAACGTAAAAACCGCAACGAGCACATGAATGATCAAACCGCCATGACGACGCCAGCTGAGCGGCATTAACGGTTTCGGAAACTGCTCAATGCTCGGCGGCGTACAATTTTCCCGCCTTGGTCGCCATGTTGGATGCGTGTGATGCTTGTGATACGTCGCTCGCGTTGTCTCGACAAAAAGTTCTTCATTCGCCAGTGTCGAGACGCCGCTTCCATATCCCGTGCCTCCGACATCGCTCAATGGGACACTCGTCGTATCATCGTCGCCCAACGACGATAACGTGCCAACTGTCGCCGAGTAAACGTGCAAACATGAATACACGAGGAAAAGTATACTAATGTGCCATATTCTATTGCGACGCGCTCGTCTCATTTCCTGCAACGAGAAGAAAAAATGGAAAAAATCGATTAAATTGCATTAAAGACCCATTTCGGATGAGTGAACAAGGAAGTTATCTCACGTTACCACGATCGAATTGCACTCAACTGAAAATAAATTCTTGACAACTTTCCCTTTTTTTCCGAGTGTGAGATCACCAATTATGATATAACGACTTCCGAGCGATTAAAAAACTCGCAAAGAATGAGAAAATAGGAGAGAAAATGAATGAAAATCCTCATTTCCGGCAATTTGTTTTCCAATCTCATTTGGAGCAACATGCAATTCTTGAAAAAAAAGCCATTTTCATGCGGAGCGAGCAAACTGTGTTAATTTAGTGCGATTGTGTACATAAAACAACAACAACAAGGTAATTATGGGGGACGACGGATAAGTTTAAGTGAACATTTATTAGTCATTAATAATTCTGCCGTGGCTTTATTGGCGATATAAACGAGAAAAGGTACTTGAGATCTTTTAAAAAGGAAAGTTTTTGAAGACGTTTTTAATGAAAATTTGGTTTTAAGAGAGTTTGTCTGTCTTTTTGAATTTTTTTAAGATTTTTTTATTTTAAATTTTTAAAATTAATTTTTTTTTTAAATTTAATTAATTTATTTTTTTTAAATTTAATTAATTTAATAATTTTAATTATTTTTTTTTTAATTTTTTATTTTAAAGTTTTATGAAAGAAATTTAAAAAAAATTAAAATTAATTTTAAAAAATCTTTCAAAAATATTCAAAAATTTTGTTAAAAATATTCAAAGATTTGACAGAAAATATATTTTTTAAAATTTCAATTAAAAAAATATTAAAAAAAATTTTTAAATATTTTTTTCTTTAAAAATTTAAAATTATTTATAAATCAAAAAATATTAAATATTTAAAAAATTGTTATGTCAATAATTTCTTTAAAAAAATTAAATTATAAATAAAAATATTTTTTTAAATTTAAATTAAAAAAAAAATTAAATATTTAAAAAAAATTAAAATTATTTTAAGATTTTTTTTTAATTTAATATTTTAAAATTAATTTAATTATTTTTATTTTTTTTTTTTGAGTTAATTAATTTAATTATTTTATTTTTTATAAATTAAGTTAATTTAATGATTTTAATTATTTTTTATGAAAGAAAAAAAAAAATAAAATTAATTTTAAAAAATCTTTCAAAAATATTCAAAAATTTTTTAAAAGTATTCAAAGATTTGACAGAAAAATATTTTTTTAAATTTAAATTAAAATTTAAATTAAATTTAAATATTTTTTTCTTTAAAAATTTAAAATTAGTTATAAATCAAAAAATATTAAATATTCAAGATTATCAAAAAATTATTTTGAATTTTTTAAAAAATTATTATATCAATGATTTCTTTAAAAAAAATAATTTAAAAAAAGTAAATTAAATAAAAAAATATTAATTAATTTAAATCAATTTAATTAAAAAATAATTTAAATTAATTAAATTTAAAAAAAAGTAATATATTTTTTTAAATTATTATTTTTTTTAAAGAAATTTTATAAAATAATTTAAAAAAAATTAAAATCAAATTTTCATAAAAAATACCCAAAATACGATCTCACAATTCACACAAAAAAATTCTCGTACTTTCCCTCAACTTTGCTAATAATATTTATTTTGCCTCATTATTCGCACCCTTTTTTCTCGCCTTTTCTCAATCGTTTCTTCAAATCGCTTTCAATGTACTTTCGAGAACATTCGTCTCAAAAGGTCCACTTATCCAAACAATCGTCGCCATCATCATCAAATGTATTATTCTCGTGTTATTACGATAGAAAAATTGTATGCAATTGAAAAGAAATCATAATCGCAGTCACTTGATGTCTACTTGTCTCCTTTTCATATCTCCGCTTCTTTTTCTGTCTTTTCGTTATCTTATTTTTCCTTTCCCATGCATTATTATTATAATCGTCATTATGGCAGCAGCAGCAGCAACAACAACAATCATCATCATCTGAACAATAACATTTTTCTTTCATTTTTTTCGTTCCTTGTACTATTTTATGATGATTTTCACGCGAGAACGAGCAACGAGACGTTTATTTCATTGAAGTAATGTGAGGCTGTGTCATGTTAAGATAAATATGAGATGAGAAAAGATGGAAATGCGTGTGATTTAATCCATTTAAGTGATTTGGATGGTTTTTGATGAACATTAAAAGTAACCAGGAGACTCCATTTGGTTTGTTATTTTTGCGAAATTTTGTGATAAAAATAAATTTTTGTTTTTCTTTTAATTTTTTGTTTTAAAAATAGATATTAGATAATTTTTTAACGATCGTGTATTATTTAATAAAACGACAACATATGGGCAGTAACGGACACAGATTGAGGCAACAAGCATCCGAAGGAACAAAATTTATCAAACCAGGGAAATTGTTTCAAAAGGTAAGTTTTAATCGCTTTAATTTTTTCAAAATAAATTAAAATTTTTTTTCTTTAGGAATCGGAAGCTTTTGAAATTTATTTCAATTAATCCAAACCAAGCAAAATTTTACTTTTCAGGACTCAGAGCTAAAAATTTTCAATTAATCCAAACCAAGCAAAAAATTTTATTTCAATTAATCCAAACCAAGCAAAAATTTTACTTTTCAGGACTCGGAGCTAAAAATTTTCAATTAATCCAAACCAAGCAAAAAATTTTATTTCAATTAATCCAAACCAAGCAAAAAATTTTACTTTTCAGGAATCAAAAATTCTTCAATTAATCCAAACCAAGCAAAAATTTTACTTTTCAGGACTCGAAGCTGAAAATTTTCAATTAATCCAAACCAAGCAAAAATTTTTTTTCAATTAATCCAAACCAAGCAAAAATTTTACTCTTCAGGACTCGGAGCTAAAAATTTTCAATTAATACAAACCAAGCAAAAATTTTACTTTTCAGGACTCGAAGCTGAAAATTTTCAATTAATCCAAACCAAGCAAAAATTTTACTTTTCAGGACTCGGAGCTAAAAATTTTCAATTAATCCAAACCAAGCAAAAAATTTTATTTCAATTAATCCAAACCAAGCAAAAATTTTACTTTTCAGGACTCGGAGCTAAAAATTTTCAATTAATCCAAACCAAGCAAAATTTTTTTTTTCAATTAATCCAAACCAAGCAAAAATTTTACTTTTCAGGACTCGGAGCTAAAAATTTTCAATTAATCCAAACCAAGCAAAAATTATTTCAATTAATCCAAACCAAGCAAAAAATTATTTCAATTAATCCAAACCAAGCAAAAATTCCAAACCAAACAAAAAATTTTCAATTAATCCAAACCAAGCAAAAATTTTACTTTTCAGGACTCGGAGCTAAAAATTTTCAATTAATCCAAACCAAGCAAAAAATTTACTTTTCAGGATTCGAAGCTAAAAATTTTCAATTAATCCAAACCAAGCAAAAAATTTTATTTCAATTAATCCAAACCAAGCAAAACCTAAACAAAGACCCAACATGTAAATCCCGTCACTGCACGAGGGTCAAGAAATAATAATTTTTTCATCTCACGTTTCACTTTCACCATCGTCAGCGAAGATTTTCTATCCCTCTTCGCCTCTATAGCATTAAGTAATACAGAGCTTTATGACATTAATAAATCACCGACTTACACGCTCCCATATTCTTTTTTAATAATGTATCATTCAATCTTCTCTCGTTTATTATCGCAATTTTATAAACACCGAGGTTATCACAACTTTGGTTCACTTCAGTTTCATTTCATTAATATCGATTTTCCAACTGAAACAGCATCACCTGTGTGCTGAATCTAATTATCGCCAACCTCTGTGGCTTTTTGCGGAAATGACAAAGTTGATAATAATAATTAAAAATAGAAATTTTTCACGGAGTAACCTTTTTTTGTTTTTCGAATATCGTCGACGAGCAAAGATAGCATGAGTCAGAGGAAAAAAAGTCTTATGTACAAAAAAATCGATTTATATACACTTCGCATGGCTTCACGACTTTTCACACACAGAAAAGGCTACAAGCTACAACAACGAGGTTATTACGTGAAAGATTTTTTTTTTTGCCTTTGAAAAGTTAATATTTTAAATCCATTACGACACTTTTTGTTGTATTTTTCAATGTTACTTCACTCGATTTTTTTTTATGTAATTTTTTTCTTCCTTTTTCACTCGACACTTTTTCTTTTGTTGAGTTGAAACGAAATGGAAAATTCGTTTTTAGGATAATTTTTTGATGCTTACCGATAACTTTCTATTAAATACGCTAAATTTCCGATTAAAACTTCATAAAATAACACTAAATTTTGCAAGAATTTATAATTATTTCTGCAATAATTGACTTTTTCCTATAAATGATGATGGTGCCTCTGAATGTGAATTTCCTTTTTTCATTTGTTCCTTTGCGCGCTCTACGATATCGAGTCTGTATTCTGTACAGGAATGTTTTCAAAAAGAAATTTTCTCTCTCTCCGACGAAATCTATTTCAGGTTTGTTGTTGTTGTTTTTGTATAGTACCAGACATAGAGTCGCTTCACGTACCGAATACTAAAATTTTATACGCGCGGAGAATTTCGTTGGAGCTTTTGAAGGCTCCGAGCTCGACACACTACTGACCAACTGAACGTAACAAGAGTTTGAGCAAACCGTACGAAATAGCATGGAAATTGTAACATTTGTGTTTCTCTCCGTTTCTCATACGTTTCAGTACAGAAAATTTTCATGAATAAAAACCAGACAGGCGCACACGTACTTTACTAGATTTTAATACAATAAACGTTTTTTTTCTCGCTCCGAGTGTGGGGGAGTCTCGTTATTGTAATAAATGAAAATGTTTAAAGATAAAGCAAAGTTTGTGTTCGTGTTTCGGGTATTGATGTTTATTTCAGTAGCGCTTTGCCGAACGTCGTTTAATGAGTGAAAATTCAAATTTTTGTTCGAAATGTGAGAAAAAGGGTGTTTGACATTGATTATGCATATTAAAGGGATTTCGACCGCGCGCCTTTGCAGCGGTTTATATTGTGAACGCGGCGTGATTTGAACTTGAAACGATGAGTAAACAACCAGGCGCGACAAATCATTTCAAGTGCTTCAATTTGTGCTCGAATGAAATATTAATAGAAGAGATAATTGGAAAGAATATATTGTCGAAGCACAGTGACATTGAAAAACAGCTTTCAATGGTATCGTGTTTCTAATGCGGTTTTTCTTTCGAGCAAAATGTTGTTGTTGTTAATTAACACAGTTGGATTTTTTTTATGAAGTGAACTTGTTGATATGATATGATCATAAATAATTTTTTTTATTATTTAATTTTTATTTTTTTTTAAATTTTATTTTTATTAATTTTTTATTTATTTTAGCTCCAAAAAAATTTTTTTCTTGTTTTTTAAT
This sequence comes from Culicoides brevitarsis, assembly GCF_036172545.1. Taxonomy (NCBI): domain Eukaryota; kingdom Metazoa; phylum Arthropoda; class Insecta; order Diptera; family Ceratopogonidae; genus Culicoides; species Culicoides brevitarsis. The sequence continues at coordinate 4,297,147 of NC_087087.1, read as the reverse complement.
TTTTTTTTTTGCAGCAAAGTACAAAAGTAATATGCTCTAATTTGAAAATAATTATCTCTTCTCTTGATAATGATTAAAAACAAAGAATTTGCAATCTTGCGTTATTCGAATTGAAATCTGATAACCTTTACTCACCTTTTTCCGCTTTAGACAAGATTCGGATGTAAATTACTTTCGTTTTCGTCTCAACTGTAATTTAATGTAATTAAAATAAATTTTATAACAAATAATAATTTTTAAAAAAATATTTTCAATTTGATGTATTTTTTTTTTAATTTTAAATAATTTTTTTATTTTTAAAAAATTTTAAATTTTAAATTTTAAAAAAATAATATTTAAAAATTTTTAAAAATTAAATTTTTTATTTTTAATTAAAAATAAATAAAATTTTTTTTTTTCAAAAAAAAATTTTTTAAAAAAATATCAAAAATTTTTTATTTAAAAAAAAAAATTTTCAAAATTCAATTTAAATTTTAATTTTAAAATGAAATTTTTAAAAATTTAAAAAATTTTAATGAAAAAAGAATTCGGATTTTTAATCTAAAAAATTGATTTTTTTAAAAGTGAAAAATTTTTTAAAAAATTTTTTTTTTAATTTTAACGACATTAATTTTTAAAAAAATTAAAAAAATTATTTTTTTTAATTTAATTTATTTTTAAATTTAATAAAAATAAAAATATAAAAATAATTTTTGAATTGATTTTTATTTTTAATTTGGTTAAAAATTTTTTTCAATTTGAATAATTTTAAAATTTTTTTAATTTTTAATATAAATTAATTAAATTTTAAATAATTAAAAAAAAAATCAAATAATAAATAAATAATACATTCATAATTTTTTTATAAAATATTTTTTTTAAACAAATAATTTCATTAAATTAAATTTTATTTAAATAAATTTTTTATTTTTTATAAAATTTAGAATAAAAAATGTTAGCAATCATAAAAAATTAAAAAAATTATATAAAATTTTAATTGATAGAATTTCGGATTTAATCGATTTTTTATGAAAAAATTAATTGTTTGAAAAAATTAATTTTTTAAAAATTATTTTTTAAAAAATTTTAAAAATTTAAAAAAAAAATTTAATTTAAATATTTTTAAAAATAATTAAAATAACTAAATAAATAAATATTAATTAATTTATAATTATAATTTTTTTTTAAAAAAATAATTTTTTAATTAAATTAAAAATTTTTTGATTAAATTAAATAATTATTAATTTTTTTTTAAATAAAAATAATTTTTTTCTAAATTTATGAATTTTAACGGAAATTTCAAAAATAAATTTTCAAAAAAAAACTTACCTGTCAATGTAGCTCCCTATTTTGACGCTTATGTCATTCGAGTTTCTTTTTTCATTTTGATTTGTTGTTTTTTTATATTTTTTTGATGATTTTTCACTTTTTATTTAAAATTTAAGTTAAAATTATGATTTAAATCGCTTATTTATCCCAAAATCCATTCAAAAATCATCAACAATCATCAACATTCCATCAAATTCGCGAAAAATCCTCAAAGTTACTGAACCATTTACAATTCGCAAAAATAAAAAAAAATCCGGAGCCATTCCAAATATTTATATGCATCGTTGTTTGTTATTTACAACTTTATGAATTATTAACATTCCAACCAAAAAAACCAAAAAAATGAGTATCAATCTGAAGACAAGAGGACTTGTTTTTGCGACTTTTTTCGGTTCGTGCATCATCATTGGACTACTTGTTGCTGCTCTGACGACAGAATATTGGGTTGAAGCGGAAGCAAAGCATCGCGAAGTGCCGGAAAGTCAGGGAAAAGTCAAATTTGGATTATTTTCGGGGTCGAAAAATTTAAATAAACGCTACGGATGGCGATTTAATACGACGGACATTCATGCCTTGCTTCGTGACGACGTGATTCAGCATACGTGGTGGCTTCTTACCTCTTTAGGAGTCGGATTTGGGTTACTTTCGAGCTTTGTAGCAGGTTTGTATTGAAATTTCTTGTATTTTTATCGAAAATTCATAATTCCCTTTCAGGCGTCGCTTCCGTAATTCGCGCCGCTTCAGCATCAAAAAAGCGCGGCACGATGGTAATCCTTTTCGTGAGCAACGTTTCGAGTTTGGGAGCTCAAGCAACCGCTTTGATCGCATGGGGCATCCAATTTTACAAAAGTTTGTTCGACAACGTGCTTTTGCAAGACGATTTGGCGCAAAATTGGACCTCAGCAGGACTCGCACGATTGGGATCGAGTTTCTATTTCGTCGTTTTGGGATTTTTCATCGCTTTGTTGAACATTATTTTCCTCACATGGGCAACTATTCACGAAAGACGGCAGATGCGACGTTACCACAGCGGCGATAATGACGAAAACAAAGGAGCCATCATGTTATATTAACGCAAAAAAAGTTACTTAAAATTAATTTTCGACTGACTTCGAATTATTTTTTATTTTGGAGAATCTCAGCATTTAAAGATAATTTTTTCCTAATTCTCTTGCCACTATTTACTACTTAAAAAAATAATGAAATGAACAAAAAAAATTGAATCTCAATGAGCTTCGAACAAAAAAAAAAGACATTTTTTATAGAATTAGTTGAAATTTTGCTAACGGTTAGTGAAAAGTTTTACCAGATAAGAATATTAAAATGAAATGATGCCTTTTTCTAACTTTAAACAAAAAATGATATTTTTTAAGGAGATTTGAGGAGATATTATTAATTTTTTTGTATTTACATCTTTTTGATACAAATAAACTGAAAATAAAAATTAAAATAAAATTTTTTTGACTTTGAATTTTTTTTTCTTAAAAATTTATCAATTTTATAAATTAAAAATTTTTTTATTAATTAATCAATTTTTATTTTATAAAATAATAAATTAAAATAAATTATTTGAAAATAAAAAAAATATATTTAATTAAATTAAAATATTTTAATTTAAAATTATTTTATATAAATTAATTTTCAATTGCAAAAATTTAAAAAAAAATTTCATAATGAAAATTAAAAGTTTTTTTTGTATTTCAATATTAATTTTTAATTTTTTTCCAATAAAAAATTAATTTTTCTTTTATTTAAAAAAATTATTTTAGAATTTATTAAATTTTTAAACTTTAAAAAATTATTTAAAATAAAAATGAAAATTTAATTTAAATATTAAAATTTTTTTATTTTCTATTTTTTTATTTACCTAATGTTTTTTAATAATATTAATTATTTCAATTAATTATTTAATTATTATTTTAAATAATAAAAATTTATTTAAAATTTCTTTTTTTAAATTATTTGAATTTTTTTATCTTCTACTTTCAAAAGAAATGATTTTTTTTAATTATTTGATAAAATGTTAAAATATATTTTATTTATTTTTTTTTTAAATTTCGGGAAAATCGAGAAATTAAACTTTAAATATCTTTAATAAAATTTTAAAAATAAATAATTAAATAAATAATTTATTAAATTCATTTTTTTAAATAATTTCCATTAAAATTTATTTTCTGAAGAAATAAAAAAGCAAAAAAATCTTCAATTTTATATTAAATAATTTAATTTAATTTTTTTTTTGTAAAAAATTTTCTAATATTAAAATTTCAGAAAATATTTTAAAATTATTTTAATTAATATTTATTTATTTTTATTATTTTGAAATTCAAACGATATATTAATTCTTTTTTGTAAGTAAATCTTTTATTTTATAACAAATTTTTACTTTTTAAATAATTAAAAGTATTTTTTGCTATCTAAAAAATTATTTTCAAACATTAAAATTTAAAAAATATCGAAAAATTTCAAAAAAAAATTAAAATAAAATTTTTACTTTAAATTTATTTTTTTATAAATTATTTAATTTTAAAATAGTTAAAAAAAATATTTTTTTAGTTAAATCTTTTTAATTAAATAATACTTATTTAATTAATTAATTATTCGTCCACATTTTTTTTTAAATTTCGAAGTATTTTAAAATTTCTATTTATTTTTTTATTGGATATCATTTTTTTTGTATTTCAATATTTATTTTTTAATTTTTTTTAATGAAAAATTATTTTTTTAACAAATTTTTATCTTAAAAAATTAAAAAAGAATAAAAAAAATTTGAAATAATTTTCACTAAATTCCTTATTTACCTTGATATCGCGATGATTTATGGGCGGTTGTTGCGAATGCAAATGCTGAACGGCACGACATGCCTGATAAAATACTCTCAAAACGACTTCAGGCTCCAACGGTTTATCCAAACAATCGCGCAAGGAGCCTCCTTTGCATAATTCCGTGACGAGTAAGTACTCCGCTAACCGTTATCCTGTGTTCAGCACTCTCGATCGGAAGTGCACCGATTTTTCCATTTCCGGCACCGATTTTTTCCATGAGACGAATGAAAGTGATAATTCAATAAAAAGCGCCCTCTTCTGAACATTTGTCGTAACTTTTCACATTTCCATACTCCTCTTCAATGTCAAATTCCACACTGTGCCCTTCTGTATATCAAATATCCCTCCCCTTACATCTCATATGTTTCTCACTGAAACTTTTTCCCCCAAGTCGAACATTTTTCGCATGCCTCAGTGTACAAGGTTTTGATTTTGAAGAGACATCAAACGATGGTGTAACTAAAAATTGAATATTTTGGTAATTATCACAAGTTTCTTTTTCCAAATTCTCGTTTTCCGTGCAATTTTTGGGGCTCGTCACGCGAAATCCGTGAAATTTGCGCGAAAATACGCATGGCAACGGTGTGTAAAGTGACTTCTTCCGAAAAACTTTCAATTACGAGCAAAAAATAAAAGGGTCTCGTACCTCCTTGGGTGTCTACGGAGCCCCATATAACACACGCTCTTGCATAAATACAAGAAACTTTCATATCTTTTTGTAGTGTGATGTTTTTTTTTTGAGCGAATATTTATTTCTCGTACACATAAATACCTTGAATAGACTTTTTCGAGCATCGTTTGTTATTTATTTTGTGTATATTTTTGTTTGTTACTCGAACAGACAAGCAGCTAAATGGCTACTACTTGCTTGTAGCGATTGAAGTGAATTAAAAATAGTAAAAAAAAATTTGAAGATGACTACGACGAAAAAAAAAACGAGTCATGGTCAGCGCAATATTTTTGTTTATTTGCCAAAAAGCGACGAATTAGACACGAATTTATCCCATTTTTGAACTTTTTCTAAAAAAAAATTTTTTTTTGCACTTTTTAGGATCGGTAGGAGATAATTTTCGACTACTTGGAAATTTTTTCTCGGAGCAGAGCAGAGTTGGAGATCATTATCAGATCGTCATCAAACAGCAACAACGAACGTCAAAAAAAACTTGATTCACCTTCAATCATCATCCGTTTGTAATTCCAACACACGAGAAGAGGTGCAATTATTTGATTTTGTTTATCACCTTGAGCGAAAGAAAAAAAAAAAGAAAAGTAGAAAATGAATTTAAATTAATTAGCAGTTGATTGGAGATCCGCAAATTCATTTTTTGAAAGGTAAAAAAATAATTTGAACTTTGAACTTTTTAAGATTTTTTTATAATTTTTTTTAATTTTTTTTAGCTCTCTCTTTGGTAAAGGCAGAAAAAGTTTGGAAATCGCCATGGGAGACGATTCAGGCGTCAATTGTGCCACGGAGGAGAAGAAATGGAAGTGCGAATTGTGTACTTATGAAAATTGCGCGAAAAATTTAAAGTGTTGTATGTGTCAAAATAAGAAGAATTTACTAAATGAAGACATTTTTAGGTAAGAATTTTCATTTTTTTATATTTTTAAAAGAAAATTTGAATTTTTTGTGGATTTTAAGTCGATTGAAATATTTTAAAGTTCAGTTTACGTGTTAATAGTTCATTTCGAGATCGTAATTTTTAATATAATGATAAAATTTTTCATTTTGATGTATTAAATGTTAATTTCGAGTCTTAAAAATTCATTTCGAGGAACAAAGAGATCGTTACTTAGATCTAAATGTTCATTAAGAGAGTTTGGAATTACACTTCGAGAACGAAAAATTTCATATCGAGATCGATTTTTTTTATTTTAATGAAAAAAAAAGTTAATTTTTTTGTTAAAAAATTAAATTTCGAGTTCTTTAAGTCAACTTCAAAAACTGAAATTTTCATTTCGAGATAAAAAAAATATTTTCATAAAAATTTTTAATTAAAAAAAGTTAATTTTAGCAACTTTAAAGTTCATTTCGAGATCGAAATTTTTATTTTATCGAATAAATTGTTTATTTTGAGATTTTAAAAATAATTCAATATTTAAATTTTTATTTAAACAACTTAAAAATTAATTTTAAGGGCTTAAAAATTCATTTAAAAACTAAAAATTTTATTTCGAGAACGAAAAATTTCGATTCGAGATCTGAATTTTTATTTAACGTCTAAATAATTCATTTTGAAATGTAAAAATGTTATTTTGAAGTCAAAAATTTTCAATTTGAGAACTCAAAAGTCAATTTTAAATAAATTTCGATAATTTAAAAATTAATTCGAGATCTAAAAATTTCATATCGAGATCGAAATATTTATTTTTTCGAATAAATTGTGGATTTTGAGAAATTAAACAATCATTTCAATACTTAAATGTTCATTTGAGCAACTAAAAAAATTTATTTCAAGAGCTTAAAATTCATTTTAAAAACTAAAAATTTTATTTCGAGAACGAAAAATTTCGATTCGAGATCTGAATTTTTATTTAATGAACAAGTTATTCATTTAAAGATATAAAATTTCATTTCGGAATAAAAAAAAATATAATTCGAGTTCTAAAAGTAAATTTTGATTTTTTTTTAAAAATAAATTTCGAAAATTTTAAAAATAATTCGAGATCTAAAAATTTCGTTTCGAGATCTAAAAAATTATTTTTTATAAAAATTCAAAAAAATGTAACTATTTTTTAATTTTTTAAGAATTTTTTTAACATTTTTTTCAATATTTTCAGATTAAGTCCCTCATCAAATCGTCCCAATCAACAAAGTTCGCCGCCCTCATTGGTCGATTCGTCATCAACGACGGCATGCGGTCCATTTTTCCAACAGCAAACAGATGCCGACGCGAACAAATGGTCTTGCACCACGTGCACATACCTAAATTGGGTGCGTGCCTCGCGATGCATGCAATGCGGAACAAAGAAGACTGCCGAGCAAGAAAAAGACAACATTACCGTAAACGATCAGCTGAAATCTCTCAAAATCCGGGATCTCGATGCGACGGATGACAATTCGCGCGCAAGCAGTCCCGGCTTCGGGCAATGTGTTGGCGGCGCCAAAATGAGTCCCGTGTCGGAAAATAACCAGCAGCAACAAACACTTTCACGTTCCTCCTCGTCAAATTACAACTTTAACAAGTGGCTATGCCCGATGTGTACTTATGAGAATTGGCCGAAGAGTTTGCGTTGCTCGATGTGCAATCATCAGCGCGAAGTGAGCGGAACGCCGCAGGGAGCTGCATGTCGTGCAATAACATCGGCAGGCGGCGGCTCTGATACCGAGGGAGCTGCAATGGCACGATCGCATACACTTTCGCCGGATCGCGAGATCATCTACGACGAAAATTGCGCGGGAAATTTCATAACCTCAAATCAGGCGACGGGCGTTCAAAAGCGCGGCACGCGAAATTGCAACGAAAATGCCGCAAATCACGATGTGCATCAGCAAGTTGAACGCCGAATCCGACAAATTCGTCGACAAACCGACAGGCAATGGCTCAGCGCGTGCATCGGCGTTGTCGAGAACAATCGCAACGTGGTTGAGGAATATTTGGCGTGCGGCGGCAATCCAGCACGTGCTCTAACTGCCAACGAATGTTCCTTTCTCAATCGAAATTCCGCCTTCGATGTCGGGCACACACTCATCCATCTGGCAATTCGATTTCATCGCGACGAAATGCTCCCGAGTCTTCTGGCGCGCATCTCAAATGGACCAAATCAGTCGTATGTGAAGCGAGTGCCGTCGTATATTGCGCCCGATATTGCCTCCGACATCCGAAGACACTTTGCGTCGTCGCTGCGCATCAAAAAGGCGCCCTTCAACTGTTACTACGTCAATGAATTTGTCACGTTTGCGTTGCCGGCGGAAATTGAAGAGCTGCCGAACTCGATACAGGAGCAACTTTATGACGAATTACTCGATCGTGATGCGCAACAACAGCTTGAAAGTCCCCCGCCTGCGCTGAATTGGTCTTTGGAGATAACGACACGGTTTGGGTCTCGTTTGTGGGTTTTGTGGAATCGCAGTGCGGGAGATTGTCTCTTGGATAGTGCGATGCAAGCCACGTATGGCGTCTTTGATCGTGATAATGTCCTCAGACGAGCACTTTCGGATACGCTTCATCAATGCGGGCACATGTAAGTGAATTTTTTAAATTTTTTTTATGATGAGTTTTGATCTAAAAAGAGAATTTTTCGTCGAATTATTAAAAAATTTAATTTTAAAAATTTTAATTTTTATAAAAAATTATTTTTGATGGTTAAAGAAGTTGAAATTATTTTCAAAAAATTAACAAAAAAAATTAATTTAAAAATTTTTTGTTCAGCAAAAATAATTTTACGTTCAAGTCGATTCAAAGTTTTTAACTTTAATTTAAAAAAAATAATTTTGCCTCCTTTTCATGTCAAATTTTTATGTTTTTCAATTTTGAGCTTAAGAATCATCAAAAAAATTAAAAAAAAAAAACCGTAATTTTTTGATCAATTTCAAGCCTTCAAAATAAAAATTAGCGTTCAACCTGAAAAAATTAAGATTAATTCAAAAAATATTTTTTAAAGAAAATTTTTATTAAAAGATTATTTTTGTTACAATTTTTTTTTTTAAATTTTAGCAAAAATTATTTTTTAATTTTAATCGAAATTTATTATTATTTTTTTTTTTTACAAATTTTCAAGAATTTTCATAAAAAATTTTTTTTAAAGGTCAAATAATTAAAAATTACTTTCAAAAAATTAACAAGAAATTTTCATTTTAAAAATTTTTGTTCAGTAAAAATAGTTTACGTTAAAAATTTTTATTTGAAAAAAATAAAAAATTAAACAAAATTAAAAAAAAATAAAAAAAAATTTTTGTCTCTCTTTTATGCCAAATTTTCAAATTTTATTCAATTGTATTTTTATTAGGTTTTTTTTAAATATTTTTTTAATTTTCAATCTTCAGAATCATCAAAAAAATTCAAAGAAAAATTTTCGTAATTTATTGTCAAGTTGTCAATTTTAAAAAAATAAATAAAATATTAAAAAAAAAAAATTTTTTTTAAAAAAATTTAAATTTAAAAAAAAAAAAAATTAATTAAAAAAAATAAAATAAAAAAAAAATAAATAAAAATTAAAAAAAATTCAAATTCTTCAATATTCAATTGAAAATTCTCTTTTGTTAAAAAAAAAAAATTATTCAAACTAACGAAAAATTTCCCATTTTAGGTTCTATCCACGTTGGAAGGAATACGAAATGATTCAAGCGGCGTTGCTACATTTTACCTTAGAAGAAACCCAATGGGAAGAGGATTGGAGTACCTTGTTATCATTGGCTAGTCAACCGGGTTCATCGCTCGAACAACTCCATATATTTACGTTAGCTCACATCTTGCGGCGACCTATAATTGTTTACGGTGTTAAATATGTAAAAAGTTTTCGCGGAGAGGATTTAGGATATGCTAGATTTGAAGGTAAATTATTTTTTTTTCCTTTTTTCGAACTTTTTAATAATTTTTTTTATTTTTTTTTTAGGATTATATTTACCTTTATTATGGGATCAAAGTTTTTGCATACGTTCGCCCATCACGTTAGGATACACGCGCGGACATTTTAGTGCTCTCGTACCAATGGAACCATATCCCAATCGAATTGATTCGGCGCGTTGCGTCAACAGCGATCAAGATGGCGTCACATTTCTGCCGTTGATGGATTGCGAGATGAAGTTGCTGCCCATTCACTTTTTAACACAAGCTGAGGTAAGTTTATTTTTTTATGAAATTGAAAGTTTACCCTGAAAAAATTAAAATTGATTTTTATTCCAAATTTTTTTTTTTAAAAAGAAAAAAAAAAAATTTTGTCAAAATTTAATTTTTTAAAAAATTTATGAAAAAAAATTTAATAAAAAATTTTTTTGCTAAGTTTTAAAATTTTTTAAAAAATTTTTAAAATTTTTTTTAAATAAAAAAAATTTTCATTTTTTTTTTAATTAAAAATTATTAATTTTTTTATTTTCAAATAATTTTTTTTTTTTAAATTTTTTGTTGAATTATAAAATTTTTTAAAATTTTTTTAAAAATAATTTAATATAAAATTTTTTAAAAAAAATTGTTCAAAAATTTAATTTTTTTTTTTGGCAAAAAAAATTATTTTTTTTAAAAAAAAACCTTAAAAATTTTTTATAAAAATTAAAATTTTCATCATTTTTTTTCGCAGATGGGACGAGAAGAGGCAATAATGCGCGAATGGCTCGACGTTTGTTTCACCGACGGTCACTTGTTAGTCGCTCAACAAAAATTACACAAACGTCCTTTGTTGCTGGCACAGATGCTCGAGGAATGGCTCAACCATTATCGTCGTTTAGCGTAAGTTTTTTTTCTAATTTTTCCTCAAAAATCAAAATTTTAACTTTAAATTTCACATTTTTAGGCAAGTTTATCAAGGCCCCTTCAATCGCATCGAAAAACTTCGCGGATATTCGTCGGATGGTGATAGTGATGAGGAATAAGCAAAATTCATAGAAAACCCTTTAGAATTAATTCACAAAAAATAGAGAAGATTTATGCTAACAAAAAAACGTAGAAAAGTCGAATTATTTTATTCAAGTGAAAAAAATCAAATATTAAATTTAAAAAAAAATGAAATTAAATTTTAAGCCTCAAAAAATTTCAAATATTCAAAATATAATAAAAAAGTGAAAAAAATCTGGTTTTGCTATGAATTTAAAAAAAATAATTTGTTGAGCTCATCACAACAACAACAACACACAATTATCACACATCGAAACTTTTGATTAAGTATCTAGCTTGCCTTACACTTTCTTACTATTAAATATTTACAATTAATTAAAAAAAAAAGTTTGAATTTTTCAAAATACAAAAAAAAATTGTTCAAAATATATTTTATTATTTTTGATTTGTGATTTACGTACTAAATATTATTTAAAAAAAAGCTAAAAATTGTTATTATTCCTATAAAAAATATATTATTACTTTATTACATAATTAATTATATTATATTAATATTATTATTAATTAACTACAAAATGCTCTAAAATCGATTTATCACGAAATAAGCTTTTACAAATAATGAGCCCCCAACATCATCATCCAGTTAGCTGCTTTAAATATCGAGCAAATATCGCAAAAAAACGGAAATATTTTTTTTTTGTAGCTAGCACAGTTTTAAAAATTAATAAAAAAATTAAATATATAAAAAAATAAATTAAAAATGGTTTTTATTTGTATTAAGGAATAAATATTTTATTTTTAAACGTACTATAAAATAAATAAATAATATTAAAATTTAAAAAAAAATAAATATTGAATGTTCTTGGGCTGTTAATTCACGTAAAAATTAAAAAAAAAATAGAAAATAGTATTCAAAAACCTAACGATTTAAAAAAAAGATTTATTAAAAATAAAAAATATCAAAAAATAAATTGAGATCTATTGAAGCATCAGATTATAATAAATTATAAATTAATATAAAAAATAGAAATTAAAATACATAACATAAAATTCATCTATTGAAGAAAAAGCAAAAATAAAAACAAAAGAATTATAAAAAAATTGTTTTATTTTGATTTTTGAAGAAAAAATATTTTTTTTTATTAAAATTTTTATTAATATTTAATAATTAATTATATTAAAAAATATTTTAATTATTAATAAATAAAATTTTTAATAAAATTAATATTAAAAATATTTAATTTTTTTAATGATTTATTTGGTAAGTAATTTTTATAATATATTTAAAAAAATATTTTTATATTTAATTTTTAATTAAAAAATTTTTAATATTAAAAATTTTTAATATTTTAAAAAAAATTAATTTATTAAAATTAATCAGAAATTTTTATTTAAATTAATTAATTATTATGATTAAAAATTGAATTAATTTTAATTAAATAATTTAAATTAAATATCAATAATCAGAAATTAATTTATTTATTTTTAGTTGAAAAAATTAAATTAAAAAAAAATAATTTTTTAAATTTTATATTAAATATTTCTTTTTATTTTTTTTATTAATTTTTTTAAAATTAAATTTAATTAAAAGTAATATAACTTTTTTAATTAATAAAATTTTTAATTAAAAATTAATTAAAAAAAAATTAATATTTTTTTTTAAATAGTTGAAAAAAATTAATTTAATTTTTAAAAAATATTAATAATTTTTTTTTTTAAAATTAAAAAAAAAAAATTAAAAGAAATATTTAATATAAAATTTAAAAAATTTAAATTTTTTTTAATTTAATTTTTTATTTTAATTTAGTTTTTTTAAACTTATTAAAAAAAATATTATAAATTTAATTTGTAGATTAAATTGTCAAAAAAAATCAGGCGTCTCCATTCAACACTTACCTTTTTTTTGCATCGAATCAAAAATTGCACGCCCAATGTTTAACATTATTTTTTTTTAATTGTGATTTATTATCCGTTTAACGTTATACAACTACAAATGTGCAAGCAAATTATATCTCATTAAGTCCGAAACAAACACTTGTACTTACTCATTAAATCAAGTCCGATAGCAAAACGAATTTTTACCTGATTTTTCGGTAAAAGCTCGTATTTTTGTCTCATTCCTTCTTTTAAAAATTCACAAAATGAGTGCTTCAAGTCACTCAGTTTTTTTGTGTGTGTTCTTTTTTTTATTAATAATGACAAAAAAATCTCGTCATATATTCACAAAAAAAAGCGGCGTGTAAATGGTTGCTCCAAAAAATTAATAAAAGTTATATAATAGTTTTTATTAATATTAACAGTACAGTACGAGCGGCGTGAATTTGTAGTTGTGACGTCTTAAAGTGTTAAATTTTGAATGAAGTACGAAGTTTAACGGATGTGGGAAAAAATGTTGCTGTACAAACAAAAATGTGTAAGAAATGTGCGAAAAAATATTTTTTTTTAATAGTTTGTGATTGTAAAGAATTTATTTAAAGTAGATGAGTTAAATATTTTTTACGATTAAAATATTTTTTTATAAATTTTTATTTTTTTATTAATCAAAAGTAAAATATTATTTTTTTTTTATTTTTTTAAATTTAAAATTTTTTAAAAATATTTTTTTTAATAAAAAAATTATTTTTTTTATAAATTAATTAATTATTTTTTTTTATTTTTTTTTTTTATTTTTTAAATTTTTAATTTTAAAAATTTTTAATTAATTAAAAATTTAAAATAATTTATTTTTATAATTTTAATTTTTTTATTTTATTTCAATAAATTTAAAAAAAAAATTTAATTTTTTTAATAAAATAAAATTTCTTATTTAATAATTTTTATTTTTTATATTAAATTTTTTAATTAACTAATTAAATTATTTATAAATTACTTTTTAATTAAAAATTTAAAATATCTTTTAATTTTGCAAATTATTTTTTTTAATTTATTTATTTTTAAAATATTAAGATATTTTTCTTATAAGAATTTTTTTTTATAAAATTTCTTTGAATTTAAAAAAAATTTAGAAAATTTTCAAATAATTTTTTTTTTAATAATTAAAAATTAAATAAATTTATTAAATTTTTAATTAAATTAATTAATTAAAATTTTTAATTTAAAAAAAATAAAAATTAATTAATAAATAAAATATTATTTTTTTTAATACTTTTAAATACTTTAAAAATACTTTTAAAAAATTAACGAAAACTTCACCGAGACATCATCGCGCTTTCACAACACAAAATCCACTCGCGACACTCATTCGCACTCTTCGTTGACCAAACAAAGCACAAAATATTGGTCAAAAAATCGACTTAACTGGGTCTTTACATTAAAAACTTGTATCGCAAACTTGTACAATTCCGCTCAAGCTGCACTCATTTCGTACATTTACGAACACTCTGTAGCGACATACGATTAAACAGGTGGTTGTTTTACCTTAGTGGTGACTTTTTTCGCTTTAAACAATTTAGTCCTACTTTAGATCTGGTTCGGTTCAGTTCAGACATTATTTTCGCTTCTTTAATATTTTTTTTTTAAATATTATTTAATCCACAAAATATTAAATAATTAATTATTTCCTCATAATTTTTTACCTATAAATATTTTTTTAATAAAAAAAAATTCTTAAAAAATAATTTAATTAAAATTAAAAAAAAATAATTTTTTGGGTGCATAGCCTTTGACTTTGATTGTGCCACATTAAACACGAAAAAAAAAAGAAAAAAAACTCACATCGCCACAAGATACAAGACAAAAAAAAAATTTAAAATAATTGCATAATGTGTATTATGAAACAATCTGGTAAATAAATAGTCAGTTGTTGCTGCTGCTGCTGTGTTTTGGCTTAAATATTTTTTTTGTACATCATAAAACTGCATCATTGACTGCGTTCGATAAAAAATTAACTTTTTTTTTTGTGAAAAAAATTTAAATTATCCAAGATTTAATTTTTTTGCTTTAAATTAAATATTATGGACTGTGAAAAAATTGTTAAAAAAATAAATTAAATTAAAGAATCCCGGAAACATTCTAAAAAACAAAAAAAAAATCGAATTATTAATAAATAAATATAAAAAAAAATTATTCAACTGTAAAAAAAAATTATATAAAAAAGTGAATGGATAATAAAAATTCTTTAAGAACGTAATAATAAAAATATTGGATTAAACACAAAAAAAAATTATAAATAAAAGAAGCAAACCAACGTAAATCGTGTTAACAAAGTGCGGACAAAGTACGTAAGTCAATCAACTTTTTACTCTTGTTAGAGGAGTTCAAACACAAAAAAATTACTAAACATTTTTTTTTTGCTTGTCGAGTATGGATTTTCGTACAAAAAGCAATTCAAGTGAGTGAAGTGTTTGTTTTTTCGAAACGTGATAACCTTGTGTATCATTTGAGAAAGACGCGAGATATTTTATTTTTATTTTTAAGTATGAGTAAAAAAAGAGCAATGCACAAGAACAGGATATTTTAATGCGATTTTCGTCACAAAGTAGTATTGGCGAATCTGGTTTCTCTCGCATGAGATTTCTAAAAATAAAAAAAAAGTAAATAAAAAAATATTGTGAACTTGAAGTTCAAGACAAAAATTCTTGCGGTTGTAATGGAAAAGTACCGATGATAATTGTGATAATTTTTGAAAATATAAGTGAATTAATTTAAAAGAAAAAATATTTTTTTATTATAATTTAATTTAAAAAAAATTAATAGAATTTTGCTGAAAATATAAAAGTAAAATTAAAAAAATTTGGCAAAAATAATTTAATTTAATTTAATCTTTTTGTGTCTAAAAAATAAATTTTTTAATATTTAATATTTAAAAAATAAATTTTTTAATATTTGATAAAATTTATTTTAAATATTTTAATATTTTTAAAAATTCATTTTTAAAGAAAAAAAAATTAATAAAAAAATATTAAGTCAACAGAATTGAAAAAAAATTTTAAAATAATTCAATAATAATTAATATTTTAAAAAAATATTTATTTTAATTATTCAAATATTTTAATTAATTAAAAAAATAAATAATATAAATTTAATATAATATTCTTTTAATTAAATTCATTTAATACTTAAATTCAATATAAATTTAAAAAAAATAAATTTACTGAAGTTCAAAAGTATTAAAAAATACAAATAAAAAAATTTAAAATATACTCAAAAGTGAATTTTTATGAATATTTGATGATTTTTTCTTTCTTAAAAATTTTTTAAAATTTTAATGAAAATTTAATGGTTTTTAAATTAATTTTAATAATTTTATTTTTTTATAGTTTTAATAACGTTTATTAAATAATTTCAATACTAAAAAAAATAAGAAACTTTATTTTTTTTTTAAATAAAGAACAATGTTAAAATACTTTTTTTAATTCAAATAATTTAATTAATTTTTTTAATAATTTTTTTGAAAAAATTAAATTGAAAAGTTAAAAATTAAAATTTTTATATTAAAATATTTGAGTCCAAAAACAAAAAAAAAAAAATGTAAATTTTAATTTATTTTTTTTTTTAAATAATTTCTCAAAGAAATTCATTAAAATTTCCTTTAAAACAGGAACTAATTTCTTCTGATAATTCTCGAAACCTTGTTGCTGGCTCCGTGCCACAAAATCATTATCTCAAGGCGATAATATCTCTATCTCTTTCAATATCTGCTCCAACTCATCAATCACTTGGCAATTCAGCGCCTTAACTCACTTTTAATAACACCTTTTCTCAAGAACATTTACATACCGATGATTTCCGATACCGAGGAATGAATAAATTTTATTAACAATGTTGACTTTTCGCTACGATTTGTTTACATTTTTTTCTACACGAGGTTACGATTTGATTTATTTATTATTCCAATGCAATCATTTAATCAACACTTTTAATACAACAAAAAAAATCATGTGATTTTTTTCAAGAAATATTTTTTTCCCGATAAAATTGCAAAAAAAAAAATATTTTTGCTCGACATCGCACTCGCGAAAAATGAATCAAGCGTAAAATTATGAAATATGTTTATTTGTTGTTATATTAAGCTCTAAGCAGCGAATTCCATTCCATTCATCGTATAGTAAAAAATTATTATTTTTATTATTTTATTGCAGAATCTGTGTGCATTGCGTAAAGTCGTATATTCAATTCAAGTTTTTTTTTTAAATAGTAAAGAGTGATATAAGTTGAAAATATTTAAAATATTAAAACTTGAACGAAACAATAAATTTAAAAAAAAAACTTTTTTTTTTCAAGAAGACTCACGCATTGAACAAAAAGTACGCAGACACTGATTTTGAAGTTTAACGAACTTGACATTGACACAAATTTCATACGTTTTCGTGAGTTATTACGAATGTGTGATCTCTCTTGCACACCAAAAAGTACGCAAAACACGCATGTAATGTTTATTTGTGGATGACGCGTCGCTCGTCAAGTACCTGATGTGCAATAAATAAATATCCTACTTAACATGACAATTAAAAAAAAATGAAGACAATTGATGAGGTGTCTGGATTTTCATTTATTACTGTCCAGATTTTTTAATTTATTTTTTTAAAAAATATTTTTAAAATATTTAAAGGACCGAAAAAATTCTAATGACCCGTTTGGCATTGGAACGTGGTAAGAGAAGTAAGAGATTAAAACCAAGAAGTCAATAACTTCTTAATTAACCCGTTTTTATGACGGGTTCTAACATGTGTTTAAAAATAAAGGTTGCGAATATTTAATGATTTATCAGATTCATTAATGGTAAAAAATTAAAAAAAAAAACTTGAGAGATGATTTGAATACGAAATTTCTTTGTGAGGGTAAAAAAAAATAATTTCAATGACCTCTCTTTGTATTCTGTGAAGGAATTTTGTAAGTAGTTTTAGTCATTATTCATAATTTTTAATAAAATTATGATTTTTTTTTGGCGTTTTTGCTTGGTTTGAATTAATTGAAGTAATTTTATTTCCTGAAAAATTAAATTTTGCTTGGTTTGGATTAATTGAAATAATTTTTT
The DNA here is from genome assembly GCF_036172545.1 of Culicoides brevitarsis. Lineage (NCBI taxonomy): Eukaryota > Metazoa > Arthropoda > Insecta > Diptera > Ceratopogonidae > Culicoides > Culicoides brevitarsis. The sequence goes on along the minus strand of NC_087087.1, from coordinate 4,279,547 downwards.
TTTTCCTGAAAATAATTTTTTTTTGATTAAAAATTAATTGTAAATTATTTACCTTTCAAAAAAATAAATAAATAAATAAAATAAAAAATAAATTTAAAAAAAATAAGAAAAAAATTATTATTATTTTTATTTAATTTTTTTTTAGTTTTTAAAATTTTTTTTTTATTTTTTTAAATTTTTAATAATAATTTTAATTAATTTATTAATTTTAATAAAATTTTATTTTAATTTAAAATTTATTTTGCTAAAATTAATTGAAATTTTATTTGATTGAAAAAAAATATTTTTTTCATGTTATTTAATTTTTAATTATTATTTTTTTAATTATTTAATATATCAAATAATAATAAAAAATTTAATATTTTTTTTTTATTTAATTTAATTATTTAAAAAAATTTTTAATTTAATTTTTTTTTTAAATTAATTGAAACTTTTTGAATAAAATAAAAATTTTTTATTTTATTTAATTTTTAATTATTATTTTTTTAATTGTTTAATTAATTAAATATTTAATTAAATTTTAAATTTTTTTTAGTAGAATTTTTTTATAAATTAATAAATTATATTAATTTAATCTAAATTAATATTATTTTAATAAATTAAAAAATTTTAAATTTTTTTATTTAATTATTTTAGGTTTTCCTAAAAATATAAAATTAAAAAAAAAATAAAGAGATAAAAAACTTATCAAAGATTAATAATTTGACATTTTTTGTAAATTAATCCAAAAGCCTGATATCATTCCATAATTCAAAAATTTTCCAAAAAATTAACTTTTTAATAAAATAACTTCCGTAATTTGCAAAAAATTGTACTTTAATAACCTCCATAGACCTTTTCCGTATACCGGAGATCACAATTTTCCCTTATCGCTTCATTCCAAAACTCTCATTTCCGACAAAAAATGCGATTAATGATCTTTCACATGGCCATTAACTCGACAATAACAACGGCAAAATCTGCAATTTTGATCCAATTTTTATATCCGAGATGATTGTCGAGATAGCAATAATGATGATTTGATGATCTCTCTAATAATTATACAACGATATCTTTCACGTGTACGAATAAATTAGTAAACTCACGCCATAAGCTTTGATATCGTAAATAACTTGAAAAACACGTAAAAAGTAAACCTGTTTAATTCAAATCAGACAAGAAACAGTCAAAATATTCGATTTCTTCTTTTATTCAGAATTTCTTGTTTATTTTTAATAATACTCGAAAATTTGAAATTCGTGAGTCATTTTTTTTTCAAAAGGTTCTTGCAAAAATTACGCGTCATAATTGCAAATATTTAAGTATTTTTGCTTGAACTTTGGTTGTTTGTTAAACAAAATGACACAAAATGCAACATCACTGTTCTTGACATCACTTTGGAGCAAACATTGCGAAGTCAGTTGAGTCACAAAATAACCTTTTGAGCTCTTTTCCCTCCCAAAAAGGTGCAAAAAGTTTCGCGAATTGCAAACCTAGACTACCAATTAGATTCGTTTATACGCGGATTTATTCATTACAATCAACAATTTAATTAATACACAACATCAGCTTGTTCGCCATGATGACTGGTTAGATTTTTTGCGATAGTTTTTTTTTATTCCTCTACCAAGCTTAGTTTTTCTATTCATGACGTTCGTGCTGTGCGGAATGTCATAATCTCATAAAAAATCTAAAATTAAACATTCTCTTCCCTCTTTGAAGTACTGATGACGTAGAAGGAGGCAAAAAACTAATTAAAATTTTTAAAGAAAGGCATTAATGACGACAATTGAAACGAATTGAGAACAAGAAATATTTGCTGCTTGAAAAGAGGAGGAGAACAATAAATAACATCAAGTGAAGATAATTGTTGGTCAGTTGTTTCTATTGAATAAACACGCGCGGCGTTAAGTAGTTTTGGAAATTCGAAACATTTGTTGGGGAAGTTGTTAGCAATTTTTAAGCAAAAAACTTGAACCAAAGTCAATCCGGGCATTCGTGATGAACAAAAAAAAATAAACAAAGAATTCTTCTTCTTCAAGTCATTATGAACTCGAAGAGAACCTGGAAGAGTTCTTTACAATCATGGGTGTCTTGTTTTACTTTGCGTTTGTTCTTTTGTTTCAAATTTACGAACGAAAGAGACTTGAAGTGAATAAAATTCACATTAAAATCTGAATACGATGCATTCAGAGTGATATTTTACGAGAAATATGATTTTTTGATCTTTTAAGCTGAGTTGCGAAATTGAAGATTTAGTTTCTAAAGGAAACATTTGCTTGTTTTGAAGGAACGAAACTTGGTTTGGTCAATTAATTTTTGATTCAAAAAAAATTTTGGCTTGGTTTGGATTAATTTGAAGAATTTTTGATTCCTGAAAAGTAAAAATTTTGGCTTGGTTTGGATTAATTAGAAGAATTTTTTAAACTCCTGAAAAGTTAAAATTTTTGGCTTGGTTTGGATTAATTTGAAGAATTTTTGATTCCTGAAAAGTTAAAATTTTTGCTTGGTTTGGATTAATTTGAAGAATTTTTGATTCCTGAAAAGTTAAAATTTTTGCTTGGTTTGGATTAATTTGAAGAATTTTTGATTCCTGAAAAGTTAAAATTTTTGCTTGGTTTGGATTAATTGAAATTTTTTTTTCTGATTCCTGAAAAGTTAAAATTTTTGGCTTGGTTTGGATTAATTTGAAGAATTTTTGATTCCTGAAAAGTTAAAATTTTTGCTTGGTTTGGATTAATTTGAAGAATTTTTGATTCCTGAAAAATTAAAATTTTGGCTTGGTTTGGATTAATTTGAAGAATTTTTGATTCCTGAAACGAAAAAAAAAAAATTTTTAATATATAAAAAAAATTACAAAAATTTTTCCAAAATCGACTTACCTGATGAATTATGAAAAATTAAAAAAAAAACTTGAACCCTTTTCTCACAAAACCTCATCTATGCCAAAACGAGAATTTTGCAACGAGATTCTATTCATAAGCTAAATATCAAATTCTGGTTTTCTTGTATCGCCTAGACAACTTTAAAGTGCATTCACACACAACTTTATCGCAAAAATATAAAATTTTCGGTTCAGGGTTAACTGGTTTCACACACAACTCTGTCAATTTGTTGCTCAGCTCATACAATTTTTCGTATTTCCAACAAAGTGTTGACTTGCAAATTCTATGCGATATTCTTCAGTATGTAGTTTGCGAGATGTGACGATGGCTCAAATCACGACATAACTTGTGGCAAAAATATGCAACAATACGACCTTGCAGTGCTTTGCTATCTAGTTCATTGCTCTCAATCGATATTTCGCAATAACCGCATGCAGTTAGAACATTTTTGGTCCAAGAACAACCACTTTTTTGTGTGATTGGTTTGCAATTACATATTTGCTGTTAGCAACTGTGCTAAAGTTAATTGCCAAAAAATAGTACGGTCAACGGCAATTATCGTTAAAAAGTCGTTACTTCGAAGGTTTTTTTGCTGTGATGACCGGATTTTGTTCATTAAAAGACAGAAATTGGTCTCGGATGAGTTTCTAATTCGAAATTCAATGCACGCGAATATTGAGTACGAATTTCCTTTAAGAGCGAAAAAATAATTTTTTTTTCGTATAAGGGAACAATATGGCTGCCACAGTGCTTGAAATTTTTGAATTTTAATCCAAAATCACTGTGGAACAAAAAAATCATTGAAGTTTTCTTGTTAAAAAAAAATATAAAAATAAATAAACAATGACGTTTCCTCAGTTTCGTTCTGTGTAGGTAAGCAAGTAATTTCGTTTTTTGTTTTCAAAATAAAGGAAAGCAATTCAGTTAAAACAATGTATAAGGTTCCATGTTTACGGAAGTTGCAAGTTTCGCGAATGTACGCGCGCTAACCGATACAATGGGAAATTAAATTAAAAATTATGTTGTTGCAAGTGAGTCAATGGTTCTTTAACGCTTTTTTTCTGTGTTATTTAACAAAAGTTGTTTATTCGGTTAAGTTTTTGTTTATTTTTATTTCGATGGATGCATGACTGAGTAAGAAAGGGAAGCAAGATATGATGATATAATCCAGTTTCTTGACATAATTAAGGCAATTTTTTTTTTAAGAAAAAGAAATTTTAAAACTTTCTTCGATTCAAGGATTGTTTAACCTTTTAAAGGACTTTTATTAATTAAAATTAAAAAAAAAATGACAAATGATTACTTCGCCCTTCGTACTAAAGTTCAGGCATTTCAAGAATTCCTTGAGAGCTTTACTTTTTGCATCATTTATAAAAATTCTTTTGTTTTTTTGTGTTAATTAAGAAAGTTCAATCTAAACACGTGAAGGTCAAAAGAAACATTTAAATCTCAAAGTCTTTCATTATCCGAGAAATTATCAATTTGTTCAACAAAGAGAGAAAATCGCGCTGCTGGAAGTAATAATCAAATTTTAACTCCTTTTGGTTTTACATAATCAATCGATAATTACTTCACAACAACGAACGACCTTGATTTACAAAAAATAAACTTTTTCACCTGCTTTTTATATTGTTATGTATTTCACTTTTATCATAAACCGAACGAATGAACGAAAAAGCGAATAACGCAAAATAAAATAAAAAATGTAAAAATCGCAAACATCAATAAGGTCGAGACAACGCCGTAAAAACGACGCAATTAAACTCCTAATAGAAAATGACAATAACAATGAAATCACAACTTTGAAGGCGAAAATGCGCTCGTTGCTCATCATACTAAACGTTTCAATTGAAATAATAAAGAAACCACATCGGATGCATTGTTATAAAAATATTCGATCTTTTTAAAGCACAAGCCTCGGTTTTAAATGCAAAATAAAATGAACGAGCGAATGAGCAGTTTTATTGCTATATTACACTTGTGCTTTTCATAAACATTTGTTAGTTAGTTACATAATTTTATTGACTATGACTGGGTTTGCATAGCTTTTTTTTCTTTTCAATATTTTGTGGCACACATTCAATGAAAGAAATCACACGCCGAACAGGGAGTGTGTTTAGACAAATATCTGTCAATTTGAAGTATGAAAGGGTAGTTCATGGATAATGAGAGGTACGAGGCGTTAGAATTCGTAATTTTGCTAATTCGTCAAAATCAATTCTATTTGAGTTTCAAAATGAATTTTAATCTGCTTTAATAAAAACTTTTCTTATCCATGATTTTTTAAGAAAAAGTAAATTCTATTACTCAAAATGTATTTTATAAAAGTTTCGATATGGGTTCGAATCTTAATGTTTCAGAGAAAGTTCTATTTTTTACGATTAAATCTTTTGAAGGAAACTATTTTTTTTTAATAACTTCATTTTCTGTAAGCTCAAACTAACTTAATCTGTTATTCGATCAGAAGGCTTGATACTCAAAGTGATGTAAGAGATATGAGAAGTAGTAGTTTGTAATTATCGCAGTGACGTCATTTGTCATAGGGGCTGTTGATGTTCGCACTTAGTTTGGTCTTTGACAGAACATCAAAGGAATTTATCGAATGGGCCGTTTTCGATATTTTATGGTATATTTATTGTGATGGGACAATTCAATATTATATGAGATATAAAAGCTTACTTGCTTTTTGCATTATTTTAAACAATTGTTAATATCAGGTTTCCATCATAAGTTTCAAATAATTAAATTCTCCTTTTTATCAGAATGTCAAGTGAGTTTACGATATCAGTTGAGTTTATCTTTTAATAAGCTTCTTTGAAAAAACAGTCCAAATCAAAAACTTCTTTCTAATAAACTTCTTCTGTAAAAAAAAAATAATTTAAGCGAAAAATATCAGTTAATAAGTTAGTTTGTTATAAGTTAATTCTTACCAAAAACAGAAAAAAAATTTCAAATCATCATTTTTGCTTTTTATCTTGTTTTAGAATTTTAGATCGAAATTCTTCCATTAAATAAAATTTTTGGTCCAAACTTTCTGAAAAAAAAAATATAAAAATTAGTTCAGCTTGAAAAAAAAACATTTCATGAACTACCCTTCGATCCATTAAGTCAATTATTACTCGTTCAGTAGGTCACGAAACACTTATTTCCTTTCTACGACGATTATGCGAAAAAAAGAAGTAAAAGTATCCAGAATCACAGCTTCAAGCAATTTTACATACGAAAGTGCAAGTGCTTAAAAAATGTATGTCAGTTACATCACTCGTCCCAATTTTCTGAAATTTTTAAAAAAATATTTTTTTAACATAGAAAAAATGACAAGTTCTAAAACATTCAATGAAACGACATCAAATAACGGTAAAATTTGTATGCTTGACCTTACGACAACATCGCGACGAATACGCTACCACACGTAATAATTAACAGCAGCGCAACATCCATTCGTCGTGTTTTCATAGTCTTTAAATGGACTAAAATTGAAAGTTGAAGTCTGTTTGCAATGTAATTTTTGTGATTTCGTAGCGACAACGACGACGACGACGCAACGCAAAACGAGAGAGAGAAGCAAGACAAGAGAGCCACATAAAGTAAATATGAACCAAGGTCGTTTGATTTATCACAATAATTATATCATTACGTCGATTTTTTTTGTTGTAGTAGCTTAAAAATTGACTTCGATGGATGCTCGCATGACAATTTCAAGTTTTTTTTCGGTTTGCGGAGCGATATCGAGTGGCAACAACAATCGATGAATGGAAATTACTGTTGCGTGGAGCAAATTTTATGTATATTTTTTAATAGAAGTGCGAAGTGAATATTAATTGGTCGATCAATATATTTGGTGTCTTGGCGATTTGGCAGAACGCGGTTACATGCGACGACGCAAGGCATTTTGACATGTGTTTAATGACGGCGTTTGACACAGTTTTAAATGTTTTGTGCGTGCGGTTCGTAATTACGCTTTGGTATATTAGGATTTATTGGTTCGCTGCTGTAATTTTTTTTTGGTTTGCTTATATGCAAAAATTTTTGTTTCAAAAGTATTTAATTTTAATTAACGGGTTTTGAGTGAAAATTTTGTATTGAGTACTTTGTTGATAAGTGTCATGGTTGTTTAATTGACGAATTTCGAAATTATTGGCAAGTGTCCGTTAAAATTATTGAATAGCTTGGGAAAATTCCATAAGCTACAAAATTTCAAATTAAGAGGAAAAAATTCTTTAAATTTAGATTTTAAAGACAAAAATTAATTTAAAAAAAATTAAAAGTTTTTAATTAAATTTTAAAAAATTTAAAAAAAATCTTTAAATTATTTTTTAGTTCTAAATTTAAATCTTATTAGTTTTTGATCTAAAATCTAATTTAGAGCTAAAAAACAATTTAAAAAATTTTTTTTTAGTTTTTTTAAATCTAATTAAATTTTTTTTAGGTTTTAACTTAATTTGTATCATTTAAATTTAAATTCAAAGAATTTTGTCTTCTAATTTGAAAATTTGTAGCTTATGGAATTTTTCCATGCTATTCAAAAATGTTAAAAAATACTTGTCAAATATACCGAAATTTGCCGATTAAATAACCACGATGCTTAAAGATCTCGTCAGATTTTAAGCTTTTGATCTAAAATCTATTCTAAAAATATTTTAAATAATTTTTGTATGAAAATTAGTTTGGAAAGACAAAAACTGACTTAAAATTTTATTTCAAAATGTAAAATTTTCATTAAAAAAAGTTTTATACTTACCAATTTTTCAGCTCTTCCTTATCTTGGCCTAAAACATCCTTTGCAAAGAGATTTCGAGTCAGTTTTCACAAATTTATCAGCTTATAGGAAACTTCATCTAAAAATACAAAAACTGATTAAAAACTATTTCCAAATTCAGTAATTTCCGCCCTTTGCCCACATGAATCATTTTCAATCAATTTTACATCATCCAATTGCCGCTCAATACATCACACGTTTTTGTCGCATATTTCTGTCATCATTAACACACATTTTCTTCCCTCACTTCTTCTTCTTCATTTTTTTTCCTTCATTCACAAACATACCAAAAAACCAGCCCAAAAAAAACTTTCTTGCTAATTTCAAAAACAAAAATATTTCATTATCACTGTGTTAAGTTTATTCATATAAATTTATGAATAAAATCACTTTTTTTTATTTATCGAATTTGTATGCAAAAGAGCTTCACGCGATTAAACGACGAACGACGACGTTTCTTGCAAATATCTTGCTGCTGCCTCATAATCGGAATTTATATGTTTACTACTAACTCAGCTGCTTCATACCTGTCATCGTCGTTTGTCGTTGTCGCAGTTCGTTAGATCGAGGGAAAAAGTGTTATGTCAGGCTATTTGTTTAATTTAATTTAAAAATATGCGGTAATAATGTGTGTCGCCCTGATTCGATTTTTTTTTTTACATTTTGACATAGAAAAGCAGTCCTTACCTTATTTTATCAATCGCAGAAGTTATCTAATGCAGTATGTGACATAAGAGCTCAAATTCAAGTTCATGAATGTCAATGTGCCATCATCCGACAAAACAATTGTAATGACACTAATTTAAAGTTTTTTTTAATGGAGATGATCATGATGAGTTAAAAAAAAGTAACAAAACAAATGTTAACTGTGATGCAGCTCTTTTTCTGGTTGATGGAACAAAAGTTGGTCAATTTGTGGTTTTTTTGTTTAGTTTGTGTTGAATTTGTAGTAGAAAAGTGCTTTACGTTTCATTGATTTGATAAAAACAGAAGATATTTCATTTAAAATATTTTTTTAGGTTTTTTCATAATTTTTGAAATTTTTTAGCTCTTGGCCTAAAAATTTTTCTATGAAAGCTGAAAAGTTAGTTTTTATAAATTTGAACTCTAAACACTTAATTTAACTAAAAATCAATCAAAAAGTTAAGTTTTTCTGATCAGAAAAGCTTTCAGCTCTTGGCCTAATTTTTTTTTTGTTTAATAAGAGCTGAAAAGTTAGTTTTTGTAAAATTAAACTCTAAAGACTTAATTTAACTGAAAATCAATCAAAAACTAAAGTTTTTATGATCAGAAATACTTTCAGCTCTTGACCTAAAAATTTTTCTGTGAAAGCTGAAAAGTTAGTTTTTGTAAAATTGAACTCTAAAGACTAAATTCAACTAAAAATCAATCAAAAAGTTAAGTTTTTCTGATCATAGAAGTTTTCAGCTCTTGGCCTAAAAATTTTTTTGTTAAAGCTAAAAAGTTAGTTTTCATAAAAATAAGTTTTAAATCAAAAAACTTTAACAAAAAATTCAAACAAAGCTTTTTTATGAACCAAAAATCGTTCGATTTCAACCTATTGTTCAATTTCAGTGATTTATGTTCGAGAAAAGCCCTTTGCCTCCCACTCAAAGTACAAATCGCTTCAGTCTAAGCAAACATATGAGCGACGTACGAGACACTACTGACCTAAATAACCATAAGTTAACACTTTTTTGTCGCTCGCCAGCGTTGTTTACCCCATTCATTCATACAATTATTGCACTCGACTGACCAACATATGTGCCTCTACTTAAATAAATAGCCATAAGATATTAAATAATATAACATTTTTTTTCTTTCGTGTGTGTGTGTGTGCGTTGTAAACCGGTAAGACATGTTGTATGGGCCACGTGAATGAACTCATCTGGCCTACTTTTCACTTTCATCTCGTACTGTACCTGCACACGTACAGCGAGGCATTAGCAGTGTCATGTTACGGCAAATTACAAGAAATTAACTTTTAGTTTCGTTGCAAAATCACGACACGAGAAATGCAAGAAAGAGAGCAATGTACTTTGCAATTCTAAAGTTCAAAAAAAAAAATTTTTTTTTTAAATATTTTTTGGTAAAATCACACAATGAAAAAATGTGAAATAAAAAACTGGTTCAAAAAAAATTATTGAGCAATATTTTTCGTATTAGCAGCAACAATGGAATGAAACGAACTCACATTTTTTGCTGCGTTTTTAACAGTTGTGAAGAAACGACAACAAAAATAACAACAACAGAGACATTCAACAATGAATTGCAGCATAAATTAATTGAAATATTAACGAAAGTTGCTTTGTGTGAAAAAAAATGCAATTTTAATGCAAGTGAAGTGTTTGCAAGACAATTAGTAATAAATAAAATAGTGAAAAAAAAAATAATTTGCAAAAAATTCAAGTTGAAATAATTTTTAAATAAAAAAAATAAATTTAAAAAATATTAAAGAAAAAATTAATTTTTATGGAAAGAAGTTCCAAAATCTATAAAAATATAAAATTAAAATTAACAAAAAATTTTAATAAAATAAAAAAATAATTAATTGAAGTAAATTTGAAGAAAAAAAATTAAATTTAAAAAAAAGTTCGAAGAAAAAAAAGTTACAAATTATTAAAAAAAATTAAATTAAGAATTAAAAGAAAATTAAAAATATTTTGAAAGTGTGTTAAAAATAATCTGAACTGAAAAATTTATAAATTCAATAAAATTGAAAAAATTTGAAAATCGCATTTGTGCTAATTCAAAAAAAAAAATTAAGAAAATAATAATTTTTGTGGTAAAAAGTTTTAAATTATTTAAAAAATTAAATTAAAAAAAAAATTTCATGAAATAAAAAAATATTAAATTGAAGTTATTTTAAAGAAAAAATATTTTAAATTTAAAAAAACGAGGAATAAAAAATTGCAAATTATTTATTAAACATTTAAAGAAAATTTAAAATAAGGTTCATTTGTGAAAATAAACGAAAATGTGTTAAAAATATTCTCAACTGAAAAAAATTTGCAAAAATTCTTAAATTCAATAAAATTGAAAATGTCAATTGAAAAAATTTGAAAATCGCAATTCTGCTAATTCAGAACAAAAAATTAAAATTTTAATTTAAAAAAAATAAAATCTCTTAAAATAAAATTAAATTTAAAATAATTTATAATAAATAAAAATCTTCGAATTTTATAAGAAGAAAATCAATAAAATTGAGTCAAAAAATATTTTTGATAATAAATTATTGTAATTTTGAGAAAATTAATTAAAAATTTAAATTTTCTCAAAAGAAATTTTTCTTGTTCAAGAATTTTAAAAATATATTTAAACATTATTTTAATCTTAATTTATTTTTAAATTTTATCATTTTTTTCTTCAATTTAATTTTTTTATTTTCAGTAAAAAATATTTAATTTTTATAAATTTTAATAAATTTAATTCTCTTGAACGTAATTTTTTAAAATTTTAATTATTTTAAGAATTTTTCTCATTTTTACAATTTTTAATGATAAATTTTCTTTCTGAGTAATTTTTATAATTTCAGTAAAATTCTAAAGAAATTCAATAAAAAAAAAGTCATCAAAGCAATTCAAGTGTGACCTAAAATTACATTAAAAAATTCAACATTTTACAAAAATCTCACGTATTTATGAATCACAAGCCTACCGCATTTGCCGCCGACACAATAGGAAGACAACATTTACATCTTATGCGTTATATAATTTTTTATTTTATCGAAATTCCATCGTTACAACCTCGGTTCGTCGCTTACATCAAATCTTTCGTCTTATTTCGCGTCTCGATGCATCGGATGATCAAATATCGATTCAAATGAATTTTATTGTTTGCTAATTATCATCTAATCTAATCATGTCGATTCGTGTGCTTCGATTGTAAATTTTGATATTTGAAATCCATTCTGATGATCTCTGACGTCGATAACAAATTAATTTACGTCACTCAAAATATTAACGAGAAAAAATTAATTTAAATTTCTTTTTTATTTGCAGATTTATTCATTTGGCTGTGACGTTACCATAACTCGAGTACACATGAAATCAATAAAATTTTGCACAAAGCTCAAATTTGCACATCCGCTCTTCTTATAACGGGAAGAAAAAGGGACACGACAAAAGTAGAAATCGCCATCTAAAGTAGCAAAAAGGACTCGAAGCGCATAAAAGGCATTCACGATGGATGTTGCCGTTGAAATTCGCAAGGGGTACAAGTATTATGGGAAATCCGAGAGTGACCCGAGCAAAAAAATCATTCTCAATTATCTGGATATGAAAGTAGAGCCCGGATCAATGTAAGATTTTACGATTTTTTTTTATTTGCTTGGTTTGGATTAATCGAAATAATTTTTGAATTAATTTAATTAATAAAAAAATCAAAAAATGATATTAATTAAATTATTTAATAAAAATTAAATTAAATAATTTAATTAATTTATTTTTTTTTTTTAAATAATTTTATATTTAATTAATTTTAATTTAATTAATTTAAATTTATTTAATTAATGAATTCATTAATTATAAATTATGTAATTAATTAATTTATGAAAAATTGCTTAGTTTGGATTAATTGAAGATTTATTGAAATGAATTTCCAAGAAAAAATTGTTTGGATTAATTGAAGATTAATTTAAATTAATTCTAAAGAAAAATTCATGGAAATCGATTGAAATGAATTTTTAATAAAATTAGCTTGGCATGAATTAATTCAAATAAATTATTAAAATAATTAATAAATAAAATTTTACAAATAATTTAAAAAAATCAAATTAAATAAAATCAAAGAAAAAATTTAATTAAAAAAAAAAAATTTTAACATTTAAATTAAATTTATTTAAAATTTAATTTAATAGAAAATAAATTATTTAAAAAAATTAAAATTTTTAAAAATTAATTAAAATTTTAAATAAAAAATTTAATAATGTTTTTTTTAATAAAAACGAAATAAAAAATAAGATTAAAAATTAAAAAAAAATAAAATTAAATTTTTAAAAAATTAATAAAAAAAAAAGATTTTACAATAAACTAAAATATTTAATTTTAAAATAAATTTTAAATAAAAATTATTGATTAATGAAAAAAATAAAAATTTTAAAAATTAAATAAAAAATTTTAAAAATTAAATAAAAAATTTTAATTAAAAAAATTAAATTATAATTTTTTTTTAAACTTAAATTAAAATTTTAACTAAAAAAAATTAAAATATTTTTTAATGCAACATTTACCTTTTTAATTTCAGTTATGGACTACTTGGAGCCTCAGGTTGCGGCAAAACAACTTTACTATCATGTATTATAGGATGTAAGCATTTAAATAGTGGTGAAATTTTCGTATTAGGCGGCGAACCGGGCACTTTAGGAAGCGGAGTTCCCGGACCCAGAATTGGTTACATGCCGCAGGTAAAAATTTATCTCAAAGAAAAAAGTTTAACGCTAATTTTTGATTTTTTTTTTAGGATATTGCATTGGTAGAGGAACTTACAATTAAGGAAACTATTTATTACTTTGGGCGTATTTATGATATGGGAGCCGAGACGATACGGGAAAAGTACAAGTTTTTGAAGGAATTGCTCGAATTGCCGGATGGCGATAGGCAATTGGGACAATGTAGCGGCGGACAACAACGAAGAGTGTCGTTTGCGGCGGCATTGGTGCACACACCTGAATTGCTCATTCTTGATGAACCGACAGTGGGACTCGATCCGATACTTAGAGAAAAGTAAGTTTTTGTAAAAAAAATATTTTTGGATGGATTTTGATATTTTTTGAAAAATTAAAAAAATTTTCATACAATTTTACGATTTTGATAATTAAAAAATATAAAATTATTTAAAAAAAAAGTTTAATTTTTTACTAAAAATATTTTGCACTTCAAGAACTTTATAATTTTTAAATCTTTAAATTATTAAAAAAATAAAATTTTTATTAAATTTTAACAAAATTTCAAGATTATTGGATCTTAAGTTGATAAAATTTTTACTTATTTTGTTTTTAAATTTTTAAAAATATTTTTTTTGTGAAAATTAAATTTAATTTCTATTTTTAAAATTAAATTTCTAACAAATGTGGATATTGTATAATTTAAATAATTTTTAAATTTTAAAAATTATTTTTTTAATTTTAAATTTTTTATTTAAATGAATTTTTTTATAAATTTATTTTTTTAATTTATTTTTTTTATTTAATTTTTTAAAAATTTGTAAAAATTTAAAAATTTCAATGCTTTCATGAAGATTTTTCGACAATCCAACCAAAAATCGTTCAAAATTCAATGCAATCTCACGCTCGACTAACTTTTTGTTTAATTTTTCCTTCCGCAGAATTTGGGATTTCCTGTTAGAAGAGACAAAATCGACAAAATTAGCTGTAATTATCACGACGCACTACATCGACGAGACCAAAAAAGCCTCGAAAATCGGGCTGATGCGAGGCGGCGTCTTGCTGGCAGAACAATCGCCCACAGAAATCCTCCGGAGCTACAACACGACGTCACTCGAGGAGGCTTTTCTGCGAATGTGCCTGAAACAGGGCTCCGACGAGGCACGCGACCATCACACGAACCTCAATAACGCAAATGCCGACGTCATGAAAGACGTTCTTGTGACGAACAACAATCATAATCATCACCATAATAATCATATTGTTGCGAATGGCGGCGGGCATTACCATAATAATGTGGTTAACGATCCAAAGAAGACTGTAATTACCACGGAATCCAATAAGAATGTCTATCGGGACTCGAATTTCGTCGTAGATACCCAAACGGGCAGCGACTCGATCGAGAAACGGCGACCCAGTGTCATGGAAAAGATGAAATTCACCTCGAAGACGCGCATGAAAGCGTTACTTGCCAAAAATTTTGTTCAGATGATACGACAACCGGCGTGAGTTTTTGAAAAATTTTCCTTTTTTTCGAGATTTTTTGACATTTTTCGTCGTTTTTAGCGGATTAGTGTTTCTTTTCTTCTATCCGATCTTGCAACTGGTATGTTTCTACACAGCAATTGGCGGCGATCCAAAAGAACTGAAAATCGGCATCGTTAACGAGGAAATTTCGCACTTTATGGACTGTCACAATGAATCACTTATTACGGTTTTTGCGCACGATTATGAATGCGATTGGTGAGTTTTTGCCCTCATTTCCTTAAAATTGCTTGAATTAAAAAAAAGTAATAATTAAAATATTTTTTAAAAATTGAAGAAAAATTTTTTAAAATTAATTTATAAAATTATTAATTATTTTTTAAATTAAATAAATTTAATTTTTTTAAGTTTTAATTTTTAAAAAATATTTTTTTCAATTGTTTTAATTTTTAATAATTTTTTTTAACATAAGTAAATTTAATTAATTAATAATTTTTATATCAAAAAATTAAATTATTTAATTATGTAATTGATCATTTTTATTTAAAAAAAAAATCGAAAATTAAAAAATATTTTTCTAATTTTATAAAAGAAAAAATTAATTTAAAATCTAAAATAAAAAATTTAAACTTCAAAAAAATTATAAAAAAATTACAAAAAATTTTTTTTTTAAATTTTATTTTTTTTTTTCATGAAATTTATAATATTTAATAATTTTATTTTTTAAAATAAATAAATAAATAATTAAATTTATTTTAATTATAAAAAAATTAATTATTTATTTTTTTTTTATTTAATTTGGAAATATTAAAATTTTTTAAAAATTTAAAAAAAAAATAACTTTCCTTTTAATTGATTTCTTACCCTAAAATGAAAATAAATTTAAAAAATAAAAAAAAAAATTATAATAAAAAAATTAATTTAATTTTAATTTCAAAAAAATATTGATGAAATTTAAAAAAAATTAAAAATATTTTAATAAATAAAAAAAATAAAGTAAAAAATTAATGAAAAAGTTAAAATTTAATTTTTTTCAGGCACAAAATATCCTGTCGATACCTGAACGCGCTGAACGAAAGTGTGGCAAAGCAAATTCATTTCAACACGTGGGACGAGGCATATGCAGAAGCACGCAAGGGACACATTGTTGGCATCATTCGATTTGCGGCGAATTTCACAGAAGCTCTTTCCGATATTCACGCAAACGGCAGAAAAGCGGATAATGGATCTTTCGATTCGACTGACATTGAAATTTATCTCGACAAATCAGATCAGCAAGTGACGTTCTTCTTGGAGAGAAATCTTCGGGTGACTTTTAAGGAGTTTGCCGAGTCGCTAATGACAGATTGCGGATATCCAAAGGCTTTGGGAACTGTTCCAATTACGTTCATGGATCCCGTTTACGGAAGCTTGGATGAGGAATTTACGGAATTTATGGCGCCGGGAGTTGTTATGACGTGAGTTGAAATTAAATAAACATTTTTAAAAAAATTAAAAAAAAAAAATTAAAAAAGTTAAAATTAATTTTAAATTTTTGAATTAAAAAAAAATTAAAAAATAGATTTATAAAAAAAATAAAAAAAAATAAAAAAAAATAAATTAAAAAAATTTAAAAAAAATTAAAATTAAAAAAAATAATTTTTTAAGATTTTTTTTAAATAATTTCTTCCAAAAATAATTTTTAATAATTTTTTTTAAATTTTTTCAGGATGATTTTCTTCTTAGCAACTCTCGTAACCTCAACAATTTTCATCAACGATCGTTTGGAGGGTATTTGGGATCGAACGCTCGTTGCAGGAATAAAACCTCTCGAAATGCTGTTGGCGCACATCATCACACAAACTGTCGTCATGTTGATTCAATGCATGGAAATTATTTTCTTAGCGGGCGTCGTTTTCGGAACCGCCAATAACGGCAACGATTTTACCGTTATTTTCCTGCTGATGCTTCTTGGATTCGCGGGAATGTGTTTCGGTGAGAATTTTCTGAAATTTTGTGAAAAATTTTATTTTAATGAATTTTTTTTCGTTTTAGGTCTTTTTATTTCAATTTTCTGTGATTCACATACCATGGCAAACTTTATGGCCACGGGTAGTTTTTATCCAATGATAATTCTTTGCGGTATTATGTGGCCATTAGAGGGAATGCCCGAAATTTTGCGGTATTTTGGTGAGTATTGGAGAAGATTTTAAAGGAAATTTTGATGATTTTTTGTCTTCAAATGAAAAAAATTTATTTAAAATTGTCATTTTTGATCTAAAATTTTTAATTATTAATCTTAAAATTATAAAATCTATTAAAATATTTAGTTTTTGATCCCTCAAGGTTTCTTATTTCATCTCAGATTAAAAATATTTGTCTAAAAATGAAATTTTTCGTGCCTTGACGCCTAATTTTTTGACTCAAAATATCAATTTTGTCAATTTTTCTTAAATTAATTTTTAATTTTTTGGTCTCCAAAGCATCAAATCTATTTAAAAATGTTACTTTTGAAGTCTTCACTTTCTATTTTATTTACTCAAAAAATTTAAATTTCTCAAAAAATTTACATTTTTGATGAGAAAACTTAAAATTATTTGTTTTGTCAAAAAAATCACATTTTGAAGCCTCAATATTAAATTTTTTGACTCAATATGAAAATTTTTTTCAAAAAAAAATATTATTAATGAATTGAAGTTAATTTTTATGACTAAAAAGAATAAAATTTTAGCAAAAATTATCATTTTGAGAAAATTAAAAAAAAAAAAATTGACATTTATTTTTAATAAAAAAAAAAAAATAATTTATAAATCCAAAATTTTTTATTTAAAAAAAAAAATTATTTAAAAAATATTACAAAAATTTTAATTTAAAGAAAAATTTAAATTTAAAAAAATAATTTTTTTAAAATTTTTATTAAATTTGATTAATTAATTTTTTAATTAAAAAAAAAGAAAATTTTAAAAAATTCAAAAATAATTAAAATTTTAAATTTCAAAAATTAAAAAAAAATAATTTTCACTTTTTATAATTTTTTTTTTAACTTTTTACACTAAAAAAATAGGAATGTAACAAAATTTAAGTCAAAATGTATAAAAAATAATTTAAAAAAAAATTCATAAAAAAATTTATGAAAATTCGAGTGAAAATTTTTTATAAAAATTTCTCAAAAAAAAAAAAATAATAAATAAATAAAATTTTAAACTAAAAATTCTTTAAAAATTTTTTTTTTAATTTTTCATAAGAATTTCACGAAAAAAAATTAAAACATCAACTTTTTCTCATTCCAGCATACCTCCTGCCATTCACAATTCCATCGATATCGGTGAGAAACGTTCTTTCCAAGGGATGGTCCTTCACCCATCCAACAGTTTTAATGGGTTACGTCACAACCTTGAGTTGGATCGCGGGACTTTTGTTGCTGTGTTTAATAGGCTTAAGAATTAAAAAGTAAATAAAATTAAATAAATTTCTATATTAAAAAAAAATTACGCTAAAATAAATAAATAAAAATTTTCCTTGTTTCATTTTTTGTAAAATGTAAAAAAAAAAATCTATTTTTAGGAATCTTTTAGTGAAAATTTTCTAATTTTAATTTTAAATAAAATAAAAAATTCATCTTTTGTACAGAAAAAAATTATTTTTTGTGTCGCGAACTACTTCTACTGCTCTCGCCCGTGCTCTCGTGTCGTTTTTTCCCATGACTTTTGGGACTCGGGTTCTCGTCAATCACCAACGGCGGCTCTTCTTCATCCAAATCCGGCATTTCGTCAATTTTTTCTTCACTTTTTTGCTTTTTCGGGAGTCTCACAATGTCTTGCGTGATTTTTGTCTTGCGTTTTTTGCTTTTTTCCGCTTCTTCTGGCATCGCGGCGTCCTCTTCGTCATCATGTGTCGTTGTAAAGTCCTCCGAAAGGTATTTCGCGTTCGGTTTTCGCACCCGTTTGCCGGATCTGCTGTCGTCATCCGTTTGTTTCGTGAGTTCGGGCAGGATTTTGGGCGTGTCAAAGGGTTTTTTGGGTGTTCCATCGTCAAAACCGTAAAAAGAATCCTCATCCGTGAAACTTTTATTGAGTTTTTGCGATAATGGAGTGATGGTAGAAGCGATTTTAGATGGGGTCGTTATCGGAGTTGTGAAGGAATGAGCTTCTGGCTCAGGAAATCCGTAAAAATCGTCTTCGTCACTGTCGATATTTGAACTTTTTGGGGCCGGGGAAGGAATTTTGGGTTCAGGAACTTCCGTTTCAGGCTCTTTTGGAGGTTCTTGCGCGATTTCTGCGGGAACAGGAGGCAATGGAGGCAACGGCGGTAATGGTAAAGGCGGAGAAATTTCATTTTCTGATGTTTTTTGGTCCTTTTTGTGATCATCCGAGTGCCTTTTTTCATCTCTTGTGCTTTTATGACCTGAAGATCTCGAACGATGACGATCCTTATCCTTCGAGGACGAAGCAGATTCCTTCCGATCCCGATCTTTACTGCTGCTGGATGACTTGTGACGACTACTGGAACTCGAATGATGTCGATCCTTGTCCGAATATCGACTTTTCGACGAAGAATGATGACTTGAGGATGAATGTTTTCGATCGCGGTCCTTCGAATGCGACGACGACGACGAATGTTTCGAGGATTTTGATGATTTATGATCACTTCTACTTCGATCTTTGGACCGATCTGAAGATTTCGCATGTTTTTCACTCGATTTTTCATCAGTTTTTGTCTCGGTTTCGACAATTTCTTGCTTTGGCGCCTCAAAAACGGCATCTTTTTCGTCATTTTCTTCCTTTTTGACGTCATTCGTGTCGGGATTTGTTCCCGCATCGACGTCAATTTTCAATCCAGACTCGGATTCGGTGATATTTTGCTCGACAATCTCGAGTTTCATGTCGCTCGAGTGCGAATTCGTGTCGAGATCTTCCATTTTGAGCATTTTTGTGTGTTTATTCTCGCTTTCGTAGATTTCTTCTTGTAATTTTTCATCCAAAGTCATTTGTTTTCGCGACGGACCTTGAAATTCGATCTCTTCTTTCTTGAAATCGAACACGGAATGACCCTCAAGGGTCGTTTCTGGCTTCAAAGCTCCTCTCGAATCGATGCTGTTTGAATTTTCACTAAATTTGGGCATCTGAGCTTCTTCCGTGATGTTCAAAACTTCAGGTTTGGGACTCGGCGAGTTCGTTTCCGACTTTAAAACGATCGACAAGCGACTTCTGCTCGAAATTTGCGACAATTGTGACTCGTCTTCTTCCTGTTTGAGCGAAGATTCCATCGAAGGTGTCACTTTTTCAGCTTCTTTTTCCGTTTTTATGTCAAATTCGCACTCGGACTTCATGTTGCTCAAGCCCGACAAATGCGAATCGTCGTTTTCCTTCTTCACAATTTCCTCTAAAGGCTCAAAAGCGGGAGATTCGTCGTCAGAATCATCAGCTATGGGTTCTAAAGACTCGTCTTGAGGCAATGGAGGCGGCAAAGGAGGCGGAGTTTTTGCTAATTTATCAGATTCTGGACTCGAAACTGCCTCCAAGTCCTTCGGAAGTAACGAAGAAACGTTCAACGAGTCTTCGAAAGGTTCCTCTTTCGGTTCACGTTTCTTCGGGCGATCGATATTTAAATATTTATACACGAGTTCTTCAATTTGCGATTGAAATCCTGCCATTTTTGGATATAAAACTTGATCTACGATGCGTTCGATACCGGATTCTAAATATCCTGAACTAAAAAAAAATTAAAATTAAAAAAAAAAATTGAATTTTTAAAAAAAATTCTTACTCCAAGATATTTTTTCGTAATTTCTCTCGTAATTGATTTCGATTCGTGTCGGCGGACCATTTTTGCGAACTCAAAAACTTTGTTACGGTATTCTCGACTTTAAACTGGAGATTTTGGAAAGCCGGTTTTGTGTCGACGTCGGAAATGCAGTCCTTGCGAAATTGATCAAACATGCCTAAAACGAAGATTTTGATGAAAAAAAGTTGAAAAATTAAAAATTTTCATTATTTACCGCTTCGTTTGACTTCCGCCAAGATATTTTCGATCAATTGAGGGTCATTTGGTTTGTATTTTGCTTCCATTTTAGCAAAATTTTAGATGTGAAGACCTTTAAATGCAAAATGTAAACAATTTTAGTTCAATTTTTGAACACGAATTTATTAAGAGGGCGTTTTATCATTTTGGTTCGTCTCAAAAATGGGGATTGTATGTTCAAGTTGATATGGGTTTGAAGCTCGAACTTGAGGATTTAAACTTGAATATTTGAAAAATGTTAAAAATATACGAAAATAAAATTTTTAATGAATTTTAAGAGATTTTATAAGAGTTTTACGAAATCATTATTTATTTATATTTTTATTTATTTTTATTTTGAATAAAAACATGTTTTAAGAAAAAATATTTAAATCAAATATAAAAAGATATTTTAACCAAAAAATTTTTTTTCATAAACTTTTATTTTTTTTTAAATCAAAAAAAAATATACTCTTGTAGTTAAAAAAATTTATTTATACAAAAAAAAAATTAGAATAATATTTTCATTAAATCTTAAAATTTTATTTTAGAAAATTAATTTATTTTCAATAATTTTTTCAAAGTTTTTATAAAATTGATTTTAAATTGAAGCTCATGTACAGAATTTTGAAAATTGAGCTATATTACCGTTCTCCGTCTCAAATTGAAGGTTTTAACATTAGAAACAACTTTTGTTTTGGAATTTTTCTAAATTTTGCGTTTCGATGTACAGGAGCCATTTAAAGATGTTAGCAAAAAAAATTGATTAAAAAAAATTTCAACCAAAATCCTCTTATTATGAGGGCTCATGTACAGATTTTTGAAAATTGAGCTATATTACCGTTCTCCGTCTCAAATTGAAGGTTTTAACATTAGAAACAACTTTTGTTTTGGAATTTTTCTTAATTTTGCGTTTTCGATGTACAGGAGCCTTTTAAAGATGTTAGCAAAAAAAATTGATTAAAAAAAATTTCAACCAAAATCCTCTTATTATGAGGGCTCATGTACAGATTTTTGAAAATTGAGCTATATTACCGTTCTCCGTCTCAAATTGAAGGTTTTAACATTAGAAACAACTTTTGTTTTGGACTTTTTCTAAATTTTGCGTTTTCGATGTACAGGAGCCATTTAAAGATGTTAGCAAAAAAAATTGATTCAAAAAAATTTCAACCAAAATCCTCTTATTATGAGGGCTCATGTACAGATTTTTGAAAATTGAGCTATATTACCGTTCTCCGTCTCAAATTGAAGGTTTTAACATTAGAAACAACTTTTGTTTTGGACTTTTTCTAAATTTTGCGTTTTCGATGTACAGGAGCCATTTAAAGATGTTAGCAAAAAAAATTGATTAAAAAAAATTTAAGTCAAAATCCTCTTATTATGAGGGCTCATGTACAGATTTTTGAAAATTGAGCTATATTACCGTTCTCCGTCTCAAATTGAAGGTTTTAACATTAGAAACAACTTTTGTTTTGGATTTTTTCTAAATTTTGCGTTTTCGATGTACAGGAGCCATTTAAAGATGTTAGCGAAAAAAATTGATTAAAAAAATTTAAGTCAAAATCCTCTTATTATGAGGGCTCATGTACAGATTTTTGAAAATTGAGCTATATTACCGTTCTCCGTCTCAAATTGAAGGTTTTAACATTAGAAACAACTTTTGTTTTGGACTTTTTCTAAATTTTGCGTTTTCGATGTACAGGAGCCTTTTAAAGATGTTAGCAAAAAAAATTGATTAAAAAAAATTTCTGTCAATATCCTCTTATTATGAGGGCTCATGTACAGATTTTTGAAAATTGAGCTATATTACCGTTCTCCGTCTCAAATTGAAGGTTTTAACATTAGAAACAACTTTTGTTTTGGACTTTTTCTAAATTTTGCGTTTTCGATGTACAGGAGCCATTTAAAGATGTTAGCAAAAAAAATTGATTAAAAAAAATTTCAACCAAAATCCTCTTATTATGAGGGCTCATGTACAGATTTTTGAAAATTGAGCTATATTACCGTTCTCCGTCTCAAATTGAAGGTTTTAACATTAGAAACAACTTTTGTTTTGGACTTTTTCTAAATTTTGCGTTTTCGATGTACAGGAGCCATTTAAAGATGTTAGCAAAAAAAATTGATTGAAAAAAAATTTCAACCAAAATCCTCTTATTATGAGGGCTCATGTACAGATTTTTGAAAATTGAGCTATATTACCGTTCTCCGTCTCAAATTGAAGGTTTTAACATTAGAAACAACTTTTGTTTTGGACTTTTTCTAAATTTTGCGTTTTCGATGTACAGGAGCCATTTAAAGATGTTAGCAAAAAAAATTGATTGAAAAAAAATTTCAACCAAAATCCTCTTATTATGAGGGCTCATGTACAGATTTTTGAAAATTGAGCTATATTACCGTTCTCCGTCTCAAATTGAAGGTTTTAACATTAGAAACAACTTTTGTTTTGGACTTTTTCTAAATTTTGCGTTTTCGATGTACAGGAGCCATTTAAAGATGTTAGCAAAAAAAATTGATGAAAAAAAATTTCAACCAAAATCCTCTTATTATGAGGGCTCATGTACAGATTTTTGAAAATTGAGCTATATTACCGTTCTCCGTCTCAAATTGAAGGTTTTAACATTAGAAACAACTTTTGTTTTGGACTTTTTCTAAATTTTGCGTTTTCGATGTACAGGAGCCATTTAAAGATGTTAGCAAAAAAAATTGATGAAAAAAAATTTCAACCAAAATCCTCTTATTATGAGGGCTCATGTACAGATTTTTGAAAATTGAGCTATATTACCGTTCTCCGTCTCAAATTGAAGGTTTTAACATTAGAAACAACTTTTGTTTTGGACTTTTTCTAAATTTTGCGTTTTCGATGTACAGGAGCCAATAAAGATGTTAGCAAAAAAAATTGATTAAAAAAAATTTCAACCAAAATCCTCTTATTATGAGGGCTCATGTACAGATTTTTGAAAATTGAGCTATATTACCGTTCTCCGTCTCAAATTGAAGGTTTTAACATTAGAAACAACTTTTGTTTTGGACTTTTTTCTAAATTTTGCGTTTTCGATGTACAGGAGCCATTTAAAGATGTTAGCAAAAAAAATTGATTAAAAAAAATTTCAATCAAAATCCTCTTATTATGAGGGCTCATGTACAGATTTTTGAAAATTGAGCTATATTACCGTTCTCCGTCTCAAATTGAAGGTTTTAACATTAGAAACAACTTTTGTTTTGGACTTTTTCTAAATTTTGCGTTTTCGATGTACAGGAGCCATTTAAAGATGTTAGCAAAAAAAATTGAAAAAAAAATTTCAACCAAAATCCTCTTATTATGAGGGCTCATGTACAGATTTTTGAAAATTGAGCTATATTACCGTTCTCCGTCTCAAATTGAAGGTTTTAACATTAGAAACAACTTTTGTTTTGGACTTTTTCTAAATTTTGCGTTTTCGATGTACAGGAGCCATTTAAAGATGTTAGCAAAAAAAATTGATGAAAAAAAATTTCAACCAAAATCCTCTTATTATGAGGGCTCATGTACAGATTTTTGAAAATTGAGCTATATTACCGTTCTCCGTCTCAAATTGAAGGTTTTAACATTAGAAACAACTTTTGTTTTGGACTTTTTCTAAATTTTGCGTTTTCGATGTACAGGAGCCATTTAAAGATGTTAGCAAAAAAAATTGTTTAAAAAAAATTTAAGTCAAAATCCTCTTATTATGAGGGCTCATGTACAGATTTTTGAAAATTGAGCTATATTACCGTTCTCCGTCTCAAATTGAAGGTTTTAACATTAGAAACAACTTTTGTTTTGGACTTTTTCTAAATTTTGCGTTTTCGATGTACAGGAGCCATTTAAAGATGTTAGCAAAAAAAATTGATCAAAAAAATTTCAACCAAAATCCTCTTATTATGAGGGCTCATGTACAGATTTTTGAAAATTGAGCTATATTACCGTTCTCCGTCTCAAATTGAAGGTTTTAACATTAGAAACAACTTTTGTTTTGGACTTTTTCTAAATTTTGCGTTTTCGATGCACAGGAGCCTTTTAAAGATGTTAGCAAAAAAAAAAATTCAGCCAAAATCCTCTTGTTATGAGGGCTCATGTACAGATTTTTGAACATTGAGCTATATTACCGTTCTCCGTCTCAAATTGAAGGTTTTAACATTAGAAACAACTTTTGTTTTGGACTTTTTCTAAATTTTGCGTTTTCGATGTACAGGAGCCATTTAAAGATGTTAGCAAAAAAAATTGATTGAAAAAAAATTTCAACCAAAATCCTCTTATTATGAGGGCTCATGTACAGATTTTTGAAAATTGAGCTATATTACCGTTCTCCGTCTCAAATTGAAGGTTTTAACATTAGAAACAACTTTTGTTTTGGACTTTTTCTAAATTTTGCGTTTTCGATGTACAGGAGCCATTTAAAGATGTTAGCAAAAAAAATTGATGAAAAAAAATTTCAACCAAAATCCTCTTATTATGAGGGCTCATGTACAGATTTTTGAAAATTGAGCTATATTACCGTTCTCCGTCTCAAATTGAAGGTTTTAACATTAGAAACAACTTTTGTTTTGGACTTTTTCTAAATTTTGCGTTTTCGATGTACAGGAGCCATTTAAAGATGTTAGCAAAAAAAATTGATGAAAAAAATTTAAGTCAAAATCCTCTTATTATGAGGGCTCATGTACAGATTTTTGAAAATTGAGCTATATTACCGTTCTCCGTCTCAAATTGAAGGTTTTAACATTAGAAACAACTTTTGTTTTGGACTTTTTCTAAATTTTGCGTTTTCGATGTACAGGAGCCATTTAAAGATGTTAGCAAAAAAAATTGATGAAAAAAAATTTCAACCAAAATCCTCTTATTATGAGGGCTCATGTACAGATTTTTGAAAATTGAGCTATATTACCGTTCTCCGTCTCAAATTGAAGGTTTTAACATTAGAAACAACTTTTGTTTTGGACTTTTTCTAAATTTTGCGTTTTCGATGTACAGGAGCCATTTAAAGATGTTAGCAAAAAAAATTGATGAAAAAAAATTTCAACCAAAATCCTCTTATTATGAGGGCTCATGTACAGATTTTTGAAAATTGAGCTATATTACCGTTCTCCGTCTCAAATTGAAGGTTTTAACATTAGAAACAACTTTTGTTTTGGACTTTTTCTAAATTTTGCGTTTTCGATGTACAGGAGCCATTTAAAGATGTTAGCAAAAAAAATTGATGAAAAAAAATTTCAACCAAAATCCTCTTATTATGAGGGCTCATGTACAGATTTTTGAAAATTGAGCTATATTACCGTTCTCCGTCTCAAATTGAAGGTTTTAACATTAGAAACAACTTTTGTTTTGGACTTTTTCTAAATTTTGCGTTTTCGATGTACAGGAGCCATTTAAAGATGTTAGCAAAAAAAATTGATTGAAAAAAAATTTCAACCAAAATCCTCTTATTATGAGGGCTCATGTACAGATTTTTGAAAATTGAGCTATATTACCGTTCTCCGTCTCAAATTGAAGGTTTTAACATTAGAAACAACTTTTGTTTTGGACTTTTTCTAAATTTTGCGTTTTCGATGTACAGGAGCCATTTAAAGATGTTAGCAAAAAAAATTGATGAAAAAAAATTTCAACCAAAATCCTCTTATTATGAGGGCTCATGTACAGATTTTTGAAAATTGAGCTATATTACCGTTCTCCGTCTCAAATTGAAGGTTTTAACATTAGAAACAACTTTTGTTTTGGACTTTTTCTAAATTTTGCGTTTTCGATGTACAGGAGCCATTTAAAGATGTTAGCAAAAAAAATTGATGAAAAAAAATTTCTACCAAAATCCTCTTATTATGAGGGCTCATGTACAGATTTTTGAAAATTGAGCTATATTACCGTTCTCCGTCTCAAATTGAAGGTTTTAACATTAGAAACAACTTTTGTTTTGGACTTTTTCTAAATTTTGCGTTTTCGATGTACAGGAGCCATTTAAAGATGTTAGCAAAAAAAATTGATGAAAAAAAATTTCAACCAAAATCCTCTTATTATGAGGGCTCATGTACAGATTTTTGAAAATTGAGCTATATTACCGTTCTCCGTCTCAAATTGAAGGTTTTAACATTAGAAACAACTTTTGTTTTGGACTTTTTCTAAATTTTGCGTTTTCGATGTACAGGAGCCATTTAAAGATGTTAGCAAAAAAAATTGATTAAAAAAAATTTCAACCAAAATCCTCTTATTATGAGGGCTCATGTACAGATTTTTGAAAATTGAGCTATATTACCGTTCTCCAGCTCAAAATCTAGTTTTTGACATTAGAAACAACTTTTGTTTTGGAATTTTTCTTAATTCTGCGTATTCGATGTACAGGAGCCATTTAAAGATGTTAGCAAAAAAAATTGTTCAAAAAAATTTCAACCAAAATCCTCTTATTATGAGGGCTCATGTACAGATTTTTGAAAATTGAGCTATATTACCGTTCTCCGTCTCAAATTGAAGGTTTTAACATTAGAAACAACTTTTGTTTTGGACTTTTTCTAAATTTTGCGTTTTCGATGTACAGGAGCCTTTTAAAGATGTTAGCAAAAAAAATTGATCAAAAAAAATTTCAACCAAAATCCTCTTATTATGAGGGCTCATGTACAGATTTTTGAAAATTGAGCTATATTACCGTTCTCCGTCTCAAATTGAAGGTTTTAACATTAGAAACAACTTTTGTTTTGGACTTTTTCTAAATTTTGCGTTTTCGATGTACAGGAGCCATTTAAAGATGTTAGCAAAAAAAATTGATTGAAAAAAAATTTCAACCAAAATCCTCTTATTATGAGGGCTCATGTACAGATTTTTGAAAATTGAGCTATATTACCGTTCTCCGTCTCAAATTGAAGGTTTTAACATTAGAAACAACTTTTGTTTTGGACTTTTTCTAAATTTTGCGTTTTCGATGTACAGGAGCCATTTAAAGATGTTAGCAAAAAAAATTGATGAAAAAAAATTTCAACCAAAATCCTCTTATTATGAGGGCTCATGTACAGATTTTTGAAAATTGAGCTATATTACCGTTCTCCGTCTCAAATTGAAGGTTTTAACATTAGAAACAACTTTTGTTTTGGATTTTTTCAAAATTTTGCGTTTTCGATGTACAGGAGCCATTTAAAGATGTTAGCGAAAAAAAATTTAAGTCAAAATCCTTTTATTATGAGGGCTCACATACCGATTTTTCAAAATTAAGCTAGATCACGGTTCTCCGTCTCAAAATGAAGGTTTTGTTGTTAGAAACAACTTTTGTTTTTGACTTTTTCTAAATTTTGCGTTTTCGATGTACAGGAGCCATTTAAAGATGTTAGCAAAAAAAAATTTCAGCCAAAATCCTCTTATTATGAGGGCTCATGTACAGATTTTTGAAAATTGAGCTATATTACCGTTCTCCGTCTCAAATTGAAGGTTTTAACATTAGAAACAACTTTTGTTTTTGACTTTTTCTAAATTTTGCGTTTTCGATGTACAGGAGCCATTTAAAGATGTTAGCAAAAAAAATTGATGAAAAAAAATTTCAACCAAAATCCTCTTATTATGAGGGCTCATGTACAGATTTTTGAAAATTGAGCTATATTACCGTTCTCCGTCTCAAATTGAAGGTTTTAACATTAGAAACAACTTTTGTTTTGGACTTTTTCTAAATTTTGCGTTTTCGATGTACAGGAGCCATTTAAAGATGTTAGCAAAAAAAATTGATGAAAAAAAATTTCAACCAAAATCCTCTTATTATGAGGGCTCATGTACAGATTTTTGAAAATTGAGCTATATTACCGTTCTCCGTCTCAAATTGAAGGTTTTAACATTAGAAACAACTTTTGTTTTGGACTTTTTCTAAATTTTGCGTTTTCGATGTACAGGAGCCATTTAAAGATGTTAGCAAAAAAAATTGATTGAAAAAAAATTTAAGTCAAAATCCTCTTATTATGAGGGCTCATGTACAGATTTTTGAAAAAGCTAAAATGAAGGTTTTGACATTAGAAACAACTTTTGTTTTGGACTTTTTCTAAATTTTGCGTTTTCGATGTACAGGAGCCATTTAAAGATGTTAGCAAAAAAAATTGATGAAAAAAAATTTAAGTCAAAATCCTCTTATTATGAGGGCTCATGTACAGATTTTTGAAAATTGAGCTATATTACCGTTCTCCGTCTCAAAATGAAGGTTTTAACATTAGAAACAACTTTTGTTTTGGACTTTTTCTAAATTTTGCGTTTTCGATGTACAGGAGCCATTTAAAGATGTTAGCAAAAAAAATTGATTGAAAAAAAATTTCAACCAAAATCCTCTTATTATGAGGGCTCATGTACAGATTTTTGAAAATTGAGCTATATTACCGTTCTCCGTCTCAAATTGAAGGTTTTAACATTAGAAACAACTTTTGTTTTGGACTTTTTCTAAATTTTGCGTTTTCGATGTACAGGAGCCATTTAAAGATGTTAGCAAAAAAAATTGATGAAAAAAAATTTCAACCAAAATCCTCTTATTATGAGGGCTCATGTACAGATTTTTGAAAATTGAGCTATATTACCGTTCTCCGTCTCAAATTGAAGGTTTTAACATTAGAAACAACTTTTGTTTTGGACTTTTTCTTAATTTTGCGTTTTCGATGTACAGGAGCCATTTAAAGATGTTAGCAAAAAAAATTGTTGAAAAAAAATTTCAGCCAAAATCCTCTTATTATGAGGGCTCATGTACAGATTTTTGAACATTGAGCTATATTACCGTTCTCCGTCTCAAATTGAAGGTTTTAACATTAGAAACAACTTTTGTTTTGGACTTTTTCTAAATTTTGCGTTTTCGATGTACAGGAGCCTTTTAAAGATTTTAGCGAAAAAAATTTCAACCAAAATCCTCTTATTATGAGGGTTCACTTATCAATTTTTAAAAATTTAGCTATATTACCGTTCTCCGTCTCAAAATGAAGTTTTTAACATTAGAAACAACTTTTGTTTTGGACTTTTTCTAAATTTTGCGTTTTCGATGTACAGGAGCCTTTTAAAGATGTTAGCAAAAAAAATTGATGAAAAAAAATTTCAACCAAAATCCTCTTATTATGAGGGCTCATGTACAGATTTTTGAAAATTGAGCTATATTACCGTTCTCCGTCTCAAATTGAAGGTTTTAACATTAGAAACAACTTTTGTTTTGGACTTTTTCTAAATTTTGCGTTTTCGATGTACAGGAGCCATTTAAAGATGTTAGCAAAAAAAATTGATGAAAAAAAATTTCTGCCAAAATTCTCTTATTATGAGGGCTCATGTACAGATTTTTGAAAATTGAGCTATATTACCGTTCTCCGTCTCAAAATGAAGGTTTTGACGTTAGAAACAACTTTTGTTTTGGACTTTTTCTAAATTTTGCGTTTTCGATGTACAGGAGCCATTTAAAGATGTTAGCAAAAAAAATTGATGAAAAAAAATTTCAACCAAAATCCTCTTATTATGAGGGCTCATGTACAGATTTTTGAAAATTGAGCTATATTACCGTTCTCCGTCTCAAATTGAAGGTTTTAACATTAGAAACAACTTTTGTTTTGGACTTTTTCTAAATTTTGCGTTTTCGATGTACAGGAGCCATTTAAAGATGTTAGCAAAAAAAATTGATGAAAAAAAATTTAAGTCAAAATCCTCTTATTATGAGGGCTCATGTACAGATTTTTGAAAATTGAGCTATATTACCGTTCTCCGTCTCAAATTGAAGGTTTTAACATTAGAAACAACTTTTGTTTTGGACTTTTTCTAAATTTTGCGTTTTCGATGTACAGGAGCCATTTAAAGATGTTAGCGAAAAAAATTGATCAAAAAAAAATTTCTGCCAAAATCCTCTTATTATGAGGGCTCATGTACAGATTTTTGAAAATTGAGCTACATTACCGTTCTCCGTCTCAAATTGAAGGTTTTAACATTAGAAACAACTTTTGTTTTGGACTTTTTCTAAATTTTGCGTTTTCGATGTACAGGAGCCATTTAAAGATGTTAGCAAAAAAAATTGATGAAAAAAAATTTCAACCAAAATCCTCTTATTATGAGGGCTCATGTACAGATTTTTGAAAATTGAGCTATATTACCGTTCTCCGTCTCAAATTGAAGGTTTTAACATTAGAAACAACTTTTGTTTTGGACTTTTTCTAAATTTTGCGTTTTCGATGTACAGGAGCCATTTAAAGATGTTAGCAAAAAAAATTGATGAAAAAAAATTTAAGTCAAAATCCTCTTATTATGAGGGCTCATGTACAGATTTTTGAAAATTGAGCTAGATCACGGTTCTCCGTCTCAAAATGAAGGTTTTGATGTTAGAAACAACTTTTGTTTTGAACTTTTTCTAAATTTTGCGTTTTCGATGTACAGGAGCCATTTAAAGATGTTAGCAAAAAAAAAATTGATGAAAAAAAATTTAAGTCAAAATCCTCTTATTATGAGGGCTCACATACCGATTTTTCAAAATTGAGCTATATTACCGTTCTCCGTCTCAAATTGAAGGTTTTAACATTAGAAACAACTTTTGTTTTGGAATTTTTCTAAATTTTGCGTTTTCGATGTACAGGAGCCATTTAAAGATGTTAGCGAAAAAAATTGATAAAAAAAAATTTAAGTCAAAATCCTCTTATTATGAGGGCTCACATACCGATTTTTCAAAATTAAGCTAGATCACGGTTCTCCGTCTCAAAATGAAGGTTTTAACATTAGAAACAACTTTTGTTTTGGACTTTTTCTAAATTTTGCGTTTTCGATGTACAGGAGCCATTTAAAGATGTTAGCAAAAAAAATTGATGAAAAAAAATTTAAGTCAAAATCCTCTTATTATGAGGGCTCATGTACAGATTTTTGAAAATTGAGCTACATTACCGTTCTCCGTCTCAAATTGAAGGTTTTAACATTAGAAACAACTTTTGTTTTGGACTTTTTCTAAATTTTGCGTTTTCGATGTACAGGAGCCATTTAAAGATGTTAGCAAAAAAAATTGATGAAAAAAAATTTCTACCAAAATCCTCTTATTATGAGGGCTCATGTACAGATTTTTGAAAATTGAGCTATATTACCGTTCTCCGTCTCAAATTGAAGGTTTTAACATTAGAAACAACTTTTGTTTTGGAATTTTTCTAAATTTTTCGTTTTCGATGTACAGGAGCCATTTAAAGATGTTAGCAAAAAAATTGATGAAAAAAAATTTAAGTCAAAATCCTCTTATTATGAGGGCTCATGTACAGATTTTTGAAAATTGAGCTATATTACCGTTCTCCGTCTCAAAATGAAGGTTTTAACATTAGAAACAACTTTTGTTTTGGACTTTTTCTAAATTTTGCTTTTTCGATGTACAGGAGCCATTTAAAGATGTTAGCAAAAAAAATTGATGAAAAAAAATTTCAACCAAAATCCTCTTATTATGAGGGCTCATGTACAGATTTTTGAAAATTGAGCTATATTACCGTTCTCCGTCTCAAATTGAAGGTTTTAACATTAGAAACAACTTTTGTTTTGGAATTTTTCTAAATTTTGCGTTTCCGATGTACAGGAGCCATTTAAAGATGTTAGCAAAAAAAGATTGATCAAAAAAAATTTCAACCAAAATCCTCTTATTATGAGGGCTCATGTACAGATTTTTGAAAATTGAGCTATATTACCGTTCTCCGTCTCAAATTGAAGGTTTTAACATTAGAAACAACTTTTGTTTTGGACTTTTTCTAAATTTTGCGTTTTCGATGTACAGGAGCCATTTTAAAGATGTTAGCAAAAAAAATTGATTAAAAAAAAATTTCAACCAAAATCCTCTTATTATGAGGGCTCATGTACAGATTTTTGAAAATTGAGCTATATTACCGTTCTCCGTCTCAAATTGAAGGTTTTAACATTAGAAACAACTTTTGTTTTGGAACTTTTTCTAAATTTTGCGTTTTCGATGTACAGGAGCCATTTAAAGATGTTAGCAAAAAAAATTGAAAAAAAATTTCAACCAAAATCCTCTTATTATGAGGGCTCATGTACAGATTTTTGAAAATTGAGCTATATTACCGTTCTCCGTCTCAAATTGAAGGTTTTAACATTAGAAACAACTTTTGTTTTGGACTTTTTCTAAATTTTGCGTTTTCGATGTACAGGAGCCATTTAAAGATGTTAGCAAAAAAAATTGATGAAAAAAAATTTCAACCAAAATCCTCTTATTATGAGGGCTCATGTACAGATTTTTGAAAATTGAGCTATATTACCGTTCTCCGTCTCAAATTGAAGGTTTTAACATTAGAAACAACTTTTGTTTTGGAATTTTTCTAAATTTTGCGTTTTCGATGTACAGGAGCCATTTAAAGATGTTAGCAAAAAAAATTGATTGAAAAAAAATTTCAACCAAAATCCTCTTATTATGAGGGCTCATGTACAGATTTTTGAAAATTGAGCTATATTACCGTTCTCCGTCTCAAATTGAAGGTTTTAACATTAGAAACAACTTTTGTTTTGGACTTTTTCTAAATTTTGCGTTTTCGATGTACAGGAGCCATTTAAAGATGTTAGCAAAAAAAATTGATGAAAAAAAATTTCAACCAAAATCCTCTTATTATGAGGGCTCATGTACAGATTTTTGAAAATTGAGCTATATTACCGTTCTCCGTCTCAAATTGAAGGTTTTAACATTAGAAACA
This sequence comes from Culicoides brevitarsis, assembly GCF_036172545.1. NCBI lineage: Eukaryota > Metazoa > Arthropoda > Insecta > Diptera > Ceratopogonidae > Culicoides > Culicoides brevitarsis. Next base: position 4,246,432 of record NC_087087.1, on the reverse strand, counting down.
ACTTTTGTTTTGGACTTTTTCTAAATTTTGCGTTTTCGATGTACAGGAGCCATTTAAAGATGTTAGCAAAAAAAATTGATGAAAAAAAATTTCAACCAAAATCCTCTTATTATGAGGGCTCATGTACAGATTTTTGAAAATTGAGCTATATTACCGTTCTCCGTCTCAAATTGAAGGTTTTGACATTAGAAACAACTTTTGTTTTGGACTTTTTCTAAATTTTGCGTTTTCGATGTACAGGAGCCATTTAAAGATGTTAGCACAAAAAAATTGATTAAAAAAAATTTAAGTCAAAATCCTCTTATTATGAGGGCTCATGTACAGATTTTTGAAAATTGAGCTAGATCACGGTTCTCCGTCTCAAAATGAAGGTTTTGATGTTAGAAACAACTTTTGTTTTGGACTTTTTCTAAATTTTGCGTTTTCGATGTACAGGAGCTTTTTAAAGATGTTAGCAAAAAAAATTTCAGCCAAAATCCTCTTATTATGAGGGCTCATGTACAGATTTTTGAAAATTGAGCTATATTACCGTTCTCCGTCTCAAATTGAAGGTTTTAACATTAGAAACAACTTTTGTTTTGGACTTTTTCTAAATTTTGCGTTTTCGATGTACAGGAGCCATTTAAAGATGTTAGCAAAAAAAATTGATGAAAAAAAATTTCAACCAAAATCCTCTTATTATGAGGGCTCATGTACAGATTTTTGAAAATTGAGCTATATTACCGTTCTCCGTCTCAAATTGAAGGTTTTAACATTAGAAACAACTTTTGTTTTGGAATTTTTCTAAATTTTGCGTTTCCGATGTACAGGAGCCATTTAAAGATGTTAGCAAAAAAAATTTAAGTCAAAATCCTCTTATTATGAGGGCTCATGTACAGATTTTTGAAAATTGAGCTATATTACCGTTCTCCGTCTCAAATTGAAGGTTTTAACATTAGAAACAACTTTTGTTTTGGACTTTTTCTAAATTTTGCGTTTTCGATGTACAGGAGCCATTTAAAGATGTTAGCAAAAAAAATTGATGAAAAAAAATTTCAACCAAAATCCTCTTATTATGAGGGCTCATGTACAGATTTTTGAAAATTGAGCTATATTACCGTTCTCCGTCTCAAATTGAAGGTTTTAACATTAGAAACAACTTTTGTTTTGGAATTTTTCTAAATTTTGCGTTTCCGATGTACAGGAGCCATTTAAAGATGTTAGCAAAAAAAATGATGAAAAAAAATTTAAGTCAAAATCCTCTTATTATGAGGGCTCATGTACAGATTTTTGAAAATTGAGCTATATTACCGTTCTCCGTCTCAAATTGAAGGTTTTAACATTAGAAACAACTTTTGTTTTGGAATTTTTCTAAATTTTGCGTTTCCGATGTACAGGAGCCATTTAAAGATGTTAGCAAAAAAAATTGATGAAAAAAAATTTCAACCAAAATCCTCTTATTATGAGGGCTCATGTACAGATTTTTGAAAATTGAGCTATATTACCGTTCTCCGTCTCAAATTGAAGGTTTTAACATTAGAAACAACTTTTGTTTTGGACTTTTTCTAAATTTTGCGTTTTCGATGTACAGGAGCCATTTAAAGATGTTAGCAAAAAAAATTGAAAAAAAATTTCAACCAAAATCCTCTTATTATGAGGGCTCATGTACAGATTTTTGAAAATTGAGCTATATTACCGTTCTCCGTCTCAAATTGAAGGTTTTAACATTAGAAACAACTTTTGTTTTGGACTTTTTCTAAATTTTGCGTTTTCGATGTTCAGGTGCGATTTAAAGATGTTAGCAAAAAAAATTGATGAAAAAAAATTTCAACCAAAATCCTCTTATTATGAGGGCTCATGTACAGATTTTTGAAAATTGAGCTATATTACCGTTCTCCGTCTCAAATTGAAGGTTTTAACATTAGAAACAACTTTTGTTTTGGACTTTTTCTAAATTTTGCGTATTCGATGTACAGGAGCCATTTAAAGATGTTAGCAAAAAAAATTGTTCAAAAAAATTTCAACCAAAATCCTCTTATTATGAGGGCTCATGTACAGATTTTTGAAAATTGAGCTATATTACCGTTCTCCGTCTCAAATTGAAGGTTTTAACATTAGAAACAACTTTTGTTTTGGACTTTTTCTAAATTTTGCGTTTTCGATGTACAGGAGCCATTTAAAGATGTTAGCGAAAAAAATTGATGAAAAAAAATTTAAGTCAAAATCCTCTTATTATGAGGGCTCATGTACAGATTTTTGAAAATTGAGCTATATTACCGTTCTCCGTCTCAAATTGAAGGTTTTAACATTAGAAACAACTTTTGTTTTGGACTTTTTCTAAATTTTGCGTTTTCGATGTACAGGAGCCATTTAAAGATGTTAGCAAAAAAAATTGATCAAAAAAATTTCAACCAAAATCCTCTTATTATGAGGGCTCATGTACAGATTTTTGAAAATTGAGCTATATTACCGTTCTCCGTCTCAAATTGAAGGTTTTAACATTAGAAACAACTTTTGTTTTGGAATTTTTCTAAATTTTGCGTTTTCGATGTACAGGAGCCATTTAAAGATGTTAGCAAAAAAAATTGATGAAAAAAAATTTCAACCAAAATCCTCTTATTATGAGGGCTCATGTACAGATTTTTGAAAATTGAGCTATATTACCGTTCTCCGTCTCAAATTGAAGGTTTTAACATTAGAAACAACTTTTGTTTTGGAATTTTTCTAAATTTTGCGTTTTCGATGTACAGGAGCCATTTAAAGATGTTAGCAAAAAAATTGTTTAAAAAAAATTTCAACCAAAATCCTCTTATTATGAGGGCTCATGTACAGATTTTTGAAAATTGAGCTATATTACCGTTCTCCGTCTCAAATTGAAGGTTTTAACATTAGAAACAACTTTTGTTTTGGAATTTTTCTAAATTTTGCGTTTTCGATGTACAGGAGCCATTTAAAGATGTTAGCAAAAAAAATTGATGAAAAAAAATTTCAACCAAAATCCTCTTATTATGAGGGCTCATGTACAGATTTTTGAAAATTGAGCTATATTACCGTTCTCCGTCTCAAATTGAAGGTTTTAACATTAGAAACAACTTTTGTTTTGGAATTTTTCTAAATTTTGCGTTTTCGATGTACAGGAGCCATTTAAAGATGTTAGCAAAAAAAATTGTTGAAAAAAAATTTCAACCAAAATCCTCTTATTATGAGGGCTCATGTACAGATTTTTGAAAATTGAGCTATATTACCGTTCTCCGTCTCAAATTGAAGGTTTTAACATTAGAAACAACTTTTGTTTTGGACTTTTTCTAAATTTTGCGTTTTCGATGTACAGGAGCCATTTAAAGATGTTAGCAAAAAAAATTGTTCAAAAAAATTTCAACCAAAATCCTCTTATTATGAGGGCTCATGTACAGATTTTTGAAAATTGAGCTATATTACCGTTCTCCGTCTCAAATTGAAGGTTTTAACATTAGAAACAACTTTTGTTTTGGAATTTTTCTTAATTCTGCGTATTCGATGTACAGGAGCCATTTAAAGATGTTAACGAAAAAAATTGATGAAAAAAAATTTCTACCAAAATCCTCTTATTATGAGGGCTCATGTACAGATTTTTGAAAATTGAGCTATATTACCGTTCTCCGTCTCAAATTGAAGGTTTTAACATTAGAAACAACTTTTGTTTTGGAATTTTTCTAAATTTTGCGTTTTCGATGTACAGGAGCCATTTAAAGATGTTAGCAAAAAAAATTGTTCAAAAAAATTTCAACCAAAATCCTCTTATTATGAGGGCTCATGTACAGATTTTTGAAAATTGAGCTATATTACCGTTCTCCGTCTCAAATTGAAGGTTTTAACATTAGAAACAACTTTTGTTTTGGAATTTTTCTAAATTTTGCGTTTTCGATGTACAGGAGCCATTTAAAGATGTTAGCAAAAAAAATTGATTAAAAAAAATTTCAACCAAAATCCTCTTATTATGAGGGCTCATGTACAGATTTTTGAAAATTGAGCTATATTACCGTTCTCCGTCTCAAATTGAAGGTTTTAACATTAGAAACAACTTTTGTTTTGGAATTTTTCATTAATTTTGCGTATTCGATGTACAGGAGCCTTTTAAAGATGTTAGCAAAAAAAATTGTTGAAAAAAATTTCAACCAAAATCCTCTTATTATGAGGGCTCATGTACAGATTTTTGAAAATTGAGCTATATTACCGTTCTCCGTCTCAAATTGAAGGTTTTAACATTAGAAACAACTTTTGTTTTGGAATTTTTCTTAATTCTGCGTATTCGATGTACAGGAGCCATTTAAAGATGTTAGCAAAAAAAATTGATCAAAAAAATTTCAACCAAAATCCTCTTATTATGAGGGCTCATGTACAGATTTTTGAAAATTGAGCTATATTACCGTTCTCCGTCTCAAATTGAAGGTTTTAACATTAGAAACAACTTTTGTTTTGGAATTTTTCTTAATTCTGCGTATTCGATGTACAGGAGCCATTTAAAGATGTTAGCAAAAAAAATTGTTAAAAAAAATTTCAACCAAAATCCTCTTATTATGAGGGCTCATGTACAGATTTTTGAAAATTGAGCTATATTACCGTTCTCCGTCTCAAATTGAAGGTTTTAACATTAGAAACAACTTTTGTTTTGGAATTTTTCTTAATTCTGCGTATTCGATGTACAGGAGCCATTTAAAGATGTTAGCAAAAAAAATTGTTCAAAAAAATTTCAACCAAAATCCTCTTATTATGAGGGCTCATGTACAGATTTTTGAAAATTGAGCTATATTACCGTTCTCCGTCTCAAATTGAAGGTTTTAACATTAGAAACAACTTTTGTTTTGGAATTTTTCTTAATTCTGCGTATTCGATGTACAGGAGCCATTTAAAGATGTTAACGAAAAAAATTGATTAAAAAAAATTTCAACCAAAATCCTCTTATTATGAGGGCTCATGTACAGATTTTTGAAAATTGAGCTATATTACCGTTCTCCGTCTCAAATTGAAGGTTTTAACATTAGAAACAACTTTTGTTTTGGACTTTTTCTAAATTTTGCGTTTTCGATGTACAGGAGCCATTTAAAGATGTTAACGAAAAAAATTGATTAAAAAAAATTTCAACCAAAATCCTCTTATTATGAGGGCTCATGTACAGATTTTTGAAAATTGAGCTATATTACCGTTCTCCGTCTCAAAATGAAGGTTTTAACATTAGAAACAACTTTTGTTTTGGAATTTTTCTTAATTCTGCGTATTCGATGTACAGGAGCCATTTAAAGTTTCAATTTGAAAATTATGTCCATTTGAAATTTAAATATGTTTTTTTAAACTTGATGTATAAAATATATGAATTTTTGATAATTTTAATAAATTTTTGAAATTTTCAACTAATTTTTTTCCTTTTCAACTTCCAAAAGCAAAAATTGACAAAAATTTTCAAATAAAAATTCTTCCCGTTCGAATCTCGAGCTTTGAAAAAATCCCGCACTTGCAACCTCTTATTTCTGAGGAGTACTAAATTGTGTTGTTTTGTTTTGGGCCTCATTTCGGAACACGTGAAACTCGGCAGGAATCAATTTTATTCATTTTTTTAATAATTTAGACAGAGTTTAACTGTAAAAATGGTCGCCGTCAATCGCAAAAAGCCCAAAATGCAGGCGAAGAAGGAGACAAAGGAGGAATCCAAGCCAAAAGTTGTCTCTGGATCGGTAAAAAATTTTCTCTTTCCCCTCTTGAAACATGTTTCAATTTATTTTTTTTTTCAGATTAAGAAACAAATGGCAAAAAAATCGAAAAAACCCCAAAAACCACAACGAGGCGTCATGTTGATCAAATGCCTTCCCCATGGTTTCTTCGAGGAGCAACTCAAGGAATATTTCTCACAATTCGGCAAAGTTACTCGTGTTCGTCTCGCACGTTCACGTCGCACAACCAAATCCCGCGGCTTTGCCTTTGTCGAATTTCAGTATCCGGAAGTTGCGGAAATTGCCGCCGAAACGATGAATAACTACATGATGTTCCGCAAAATGATCAAAACGGTCTACATCCCGCCCGAGCAGCAAAAATTCAACTATTTTCGGTCGTCGGTGTTGTTCCAAACGAAGGAAAATGGCGAAAAAAAGTTGACATCCAAGTATTTAGTGGCGCGCGAACGGAAAGTTGTTGCTCATAATCGCCCGCTTACGGAAGACGACAAGAAAAAACGTCAGCTGAAGGCGCAGGAAAAACTTCTCGCACTGAAAAAAAAATTCCAAAAGCACGAAATCGACTACGACGTCGACGCCGTGACTCCCGAAAGTCTCAAAGGACCCGTAATTCGCAACAAAGCCATGAAAGATGAGGAAAACACAGAAGAAGAGACCGATTCCGAGTCAGAAATGGATTTGGAATCAATTGAACCTGAAAAATTCGGCTTTGTCGATGAATCGGCGGAAGAAAGTGACGCGGAAGAAGAAGCCCATGAGCTTGATTCTGACGTCTCGGAGGAACCTGATCCAAAAATTGCGAAAAAAAAGTTAAACGAATCCGTGAAAGAGGCAAAAGAGGCTCGTAAAAAGATGTTGGTGCACTTGAAACAAGATGAAAACCCCAAAAAAGGCAAAAAATCCAAGAAAATCGAAGTTGAGGAGGAATCCGAAGAGGAAGTTGTCGAAAAAAAAGGAAGAAAAAAGCTCGTTGGCGTCTCAAAACCGAAAAAAACACAAAAACCACAAAAAGCTCCCACAGCAAAGGCAAAAAAAGCCATCGCCGCAAGCCTTAAAGACACGTCAAAAGTCAAAGTGGTCCAAAAAACGGACATGAAGAAGAAAAAAACCCGAAAATGAGGCGTCAGTCACACACAATTCACTCCAATTTTTTATTTAAATAATTAAATTCGCAAAAATAAAGTTAATTCTGTACTGCTACTTGTGCGATGTCTTCGATTTTTCGCCATTTTTGACCCTTTTGAACTTCATGCGGCGATTCTGGAACCAAACCTTGACCTGTCGCTCGCTTAAATTCAGCGCAACTGAAATCTCATATCGTCTCAAGCGCTAAAAAAATTTTTTTAAATTAATTTTTAATTTTTTTTTCGAAAAATTAATTTTTTTATACCGTCAAATAGTTTGAATGCATAAATTCCGCTTCCAAATCCCGTACTTGACTTTTTGTGAATGCTGTGCGTTCCTTGCGATTCGAGCCGTTGCCTTTCACGTAAATTATTTCCTGATCCATTTCGGGGCACAAATCGGAATCTGTTTAAAAAAAACGAGAAAAGATTATGAGCGTCGGTACTTTTGATCGATTTTTTTCTTGTTTCGTGGAATTCTGATGTAAGTCGGTTACTATGATCAACTTTGCAAGAGAGGAAAAAACGGAGGTAATAAAATCTATGTTTAATGAAATGTGTTACAAGATCATTGATTACTCGGGATTTTATTGATGACGCGGAAAAAATGAGTGAATGGAGGGCATTGTTTAGCGGGAAAAATTGTTACAATTGTGAAATTATGCGAAATGGCGATGAGAAACTATGAAAAATTGTCATTTAATTAAAATTTTTACTCAAAAATTAAATTTTATTCTTTAAAAGGCCATTTTTGAGATAAAAATTATTATTAGTTTAAAATATTAAAATGTTTTTTAAAATTTTTCGTATTTTTGATTCCAAATCTTAAATTTTTTATTAAATATTTTAATTTTTTATCTAATTCTGACTTTAAAAATATTTTTTGAAAATTTTTAAAATCAAAAAAATAAAAAAAAATCTTTATAAAAGTAAAAACGAGGTAAAAAAGCTTAAAAGTTCATAATTTGATAATTTTTATTTAAAATCTTTCAAAATAAAAAAAATATTTGCTTTTTTTTGTTAATTTTTTTTTTATTTATAATTTTATTTTTTTTTTTTGTTTAAAAAATCAAATATTTACAAAAAATAACTAAATAAATTTTTGTTAAAAAAAATAATAAATTTAAGCTGAAAATAAATTATATTAAAAAATATTTTAAAAAATAATTAAATTTTAAAAATTAAAATTTTTATCTCAAGAGACATTAAAAAAATTTTTAATTAAATTTTATTTTTAAAAAATTATTTTTTCTTTTTTAAAAAAAAATAATCTTTAGAAATTCTATACAGAAAGATATTTTTCGAATAAAATTTTTTACAATTAATTTTATTTTTTAATTAATTTTTTTTTTAAATTTAAAAATGATAAAATTTATTTCTTTAAAAAAACAAAAAAAAAATGAATTCATCAAAAATGTTTAATATTTTTTTTTTAAATAATAAATAATAATAAAAAATCTCTAAATTTTCTTCAAAGAAATAAATTCAAAACGAAAACAAATAATATAATTATCAAAGAATAATTTTTTACCTCAAAAGACTTGAAAGAAATAATGAATTTTATAATAAATTAGCTAAATTAATTTAGAATCACAAAAAATTTTAAATTATTGAAATATTAATTAAAATTATTAAAAAATTAATTAAAATTATTAAAAAATAATTAAGATCAATAAGAAATTAAAGGTTTCAATTTATTTTTTTTTTATTTTTGAAGAAAAAATATTTTTTTTTCGTTTGAAAATTTCAACTGAAAAATGATAAATTTGTTGATTTATAAATAAGTTTAAAAATCTAACAAACCAAAAATTTTATTTTATTTTTTGTTTAGAATTAACTTTAAAAATAATTTTCGAATAATTCGAAAAGTTGAAGAAAAATATTATCAGGGCAAATTTTTGTAATTTTTAAATATTTAATTTAATTTAATTTTTTTTTCTTTTAAAAATTTGAACAGTAAGCAAGAATAAACAAAAATGTCATGAAAAATTTTAAATAGATTAAAAATTAAAAAATAATAAAAATTAGAATTTTATCTTATGAGCAAAAAGTTGAATTATAAAATAAATTTTTTTTGTAAAATTTCTAAAAAATTTTTTTATAAATTTTCTCAAAAATCGAAAAAAGGTTTATATAAATTGAATTTTTTTTCCAAAATTAAATTTTTTAATGAAATTTTAGGACGAAAAATTAATTAATCGAGATTTATTGGTTCATAAACTCACCTTGCACATTAAAAGTCTCCCCTTTGCCATCAAAAAACTCTTCACACTTTGTATCATTTGTGTCACTTCTGTCACTCACATTACTCAGTACGCAATAATTCTTCTTTAATCCGTCGTAATTCGAGAGATCTTCAATAATTGCACTTTCTTCACTTTCATTCTTTTCTTTTTTCTTCAAATTTTCTTCAACCTGACTCTCGTAAGCGCCAAAATTGAAATTATTTTCACTGTTATTGTTGTTAATTTGCGCACTCGGATCCGCAAACGTCGCAAAATACTCCGGAAAGCAACTGCGGGACGTCGACGTTGCGTAATTATTGAAATCCGGCGTGAAAATGTGATGCGGCGTCAAATCGGCGTGATGATGGAATTGTGTCGTTGTCGTTGTCGCTGTGTGCAAATTCAGGTAATAATATCCTTGCGTGTAGGATGGAGGCGATGCGTATCCCGCTGTGAAATGATCTCGAGTATCCATGATTTGTGACTGCACTGCTCGACTGAAATTATTCAAATGACAAGATCGCAAGATTTACGCAGCGATGAACGAGACAGAACCAATGCTGAACGACAGAAGATTTTTTGTGGGCGTCGCTTTTCTCAATGAATCTTTTTTAATTGGTTATTTTTTTTTCGAGTGTCTCGCTAAGTGATCTAATTACTTGGAGATTTTTTTTTTGTTCAACGATTAAAAAAATAAATTTTGTTCTTATTTTTAATGTTATGTCATAAAAAGTTGTGATGATTTAGAGGAATTGTAACGAGATCGTAGAATTTAATGAGAAATTTTTCAAGAATTTTATTGTCTAGACCACAAATTGTCGTTTAAAATGAATCAAAAAAATTTTTTTAAAAGAAATTCGTATTCAGCAAAATTCGCTGAATAGTGCTGAATTGCTTAAAAATTTAAAATATGAAAAAATAATGAACTATAAAGTTTTTTTTTTTGATTTTAAGAGTCAAAAGAAAATTCGAATTTGCTCAAAAAGAATTTTTTTTTTTGGAAAAAACATGCAATTCAGCAAAATTTGCTGAATAGTGCTGAATTGGTTGGAAATGCAAAATAAGAAGAAAAATTAAACTCTATAGACATTTTTTTCATTTAAAAGTCAAAAAAAAAGTAAATTTTGCTTCAAATACAATTTTTTCGCTGAATAGTGCTGAACAAATTAAAACTTATAAAATATAAAGAAAAATTCGCTGAATTAGTCTATAGACAATTTAAGTTAAAATTAAAATTTTGCTTCAAAAAAATATGCGAAATTCGCTGAATAGTGCTGAATTAGCTGAAAATGCAAAATATGATTGAAAATTATTATTTTTAAGATTTTCTTTAATTTGAGAGTCGAAAGAAAAGTAAAATTTGCTTTAAAAATATTTTTGCGAAAACAAGCAATTCAGCAAAATTTGCTGAATTAGAAAAATCTTGCTGAATATTGAAAACTTCCTTTTTTTAAAAGTATTTTATGTAAATTTGATGTAAAATTGTAAACTTAAGGCATTAAAACCATTTTTAAAGAAGAAATTAATTCAGCAAATTTTGCTGAATGACGCTGAATTAGCTGAAAATCTTTAAATTTGCTGAATTTGAAGAAAAATTCTCATTTTTAAAACTTTTTTTTGTTAAAATTGAAAAAGAAACTCAAATTAAACTTGAAATTTATGACGTTCTATTTGCTTTTATAAGAGACAACTTGAAACAACAACAACTTTAGAGAATCAACATCATAGACGACATTAAATGTTTTATTATGTAAGGGTGACGATAAATTAATTATGTTTTCATAACTGATTTCCTTTCGTCGTTCATTCGCTTGCTTTTCTGTGGGATCTTTAGTGAGAAAATTTATTTTTCTTGAACAGCAAAATAAACTTTCAGAACTTGAATTTTTTGACAGAATCATTTTTAAACGAAGGAATCAAATTTTAAGTAAAAATTGAACCAAAAATGATCTTAAAGCTCTTTTAAATTTCTTTGCATGTCTCGCATTTTAGCATCAAATTTCTCGATCATCTCTGCCGACATTTCTTCTTTTCCCGTGTTAACTTTTCCTTGACGGATCATTCGAAACTGGTGACCTGGTTTAACTTTTTTCAATTCATCTTCGAGCTGACAATAATTATTTGCTGGATTTTTCTTCATGTTCTCGAAGGAAAGATGATGCAAAAGTTTCTCAATTTGATCGTTGGACAAGGATTTGTTGAAAAAGGTACAAAGATCGAGTAAAGTCGATTTGAGATCTTTTTTCATCTCTTCATATTTCAAGACTTTCATGTTTGGATAGACTTTGGCAAGACGATGATATTGCTCGTAATGATCCCAATAGTTGCCGTATCTCACTAAAAATTGTGAATTCGAAATTTTAATTAAAAATAATTTTTTAAAATTAAAAAAGTACCTTCTCCATTAAGATATTGCTCCAAAAATTCCTCTAAAGTTTTTTGATATAAAAAATCCGTGAGAAAATGATACCAAGAAACTGCAGCATCTTTTGCTTCTCGATAAACATAAACAAGTTTCGGCTTGACTTCCCATAATTTGGTTGGCAAAAAAGCTATTGGGATGTGAGTTTTAATAAATCGAGGTCTCTTTAAATTTTTTACTACATGTAAAGTTCTTGCATCTAAATTATTTGATAATTCATACACAAAAGAAGATTCCCTGAAATAAAAAAAAAATTTTTTTTAAATTAATTTTAAAAAAAAAAAATTAAAAAATTACTCAATGCAAGGAAATCGCGTCCTCAGTGTCTCTTTTCCTTCATTTTCGGTATCAACTCCTTTGCAAATTTGCCAAACTGCTTCTTGGGTCCAATTACTTCCGCTTCGTGGAAAGGAAAAAACCCAAACATCGTCTTCGTAAATTTCCAAGTTTTGTATTTCGTTGATGAAATATTGAAATTTTTCCGGTAGAACGACGCTATTGAAGCGTTTTTGAATTTCAGCAGGTAATGGAGTTGTTGGAAGAGGCTCTTTTAAGATGAATTTTACATCATCAGGTCTCGTTTTATGGTTTTCGGCATTCGGAAATGCAGCAAAATTCGGAACAGGTAAATTGAAGGACTGAATTTGGAAAGACATGATGAGGAACTGATTAAATTTTACATGAATGAATTTATTTTTAAGAGATATGTCTTAAGGTTTTATCTTATCAATTGATGGATTGATTAATTGGGCTTTTAAATTTTTTTGTGACGAAAAAATTTTTATTCTATCTTATCGTCAGTTTTTTCTCGATAAAAAAAAAATAAATTAAAATTTAAAAAAAAATTTAATAAATTAATTTAACAAAATTTAATAAAAAAAATATTAATTGAATTTAATAAAAAAAAAAAAAAATAAATTTAATAAAAATTAAAAAAATTAAAAATTTAAATTAAATAAAATTAAAAATTAATTAAATTTAATAAAAAAAATTAAATTAAATTTAATAAAAAAAATAATTAAATTAATAAAATTTAATAAAAAAAAAAAAAATAATTAAATTAAATAAAAAAAATAAATTAAATTAAATTTAAAAAAATTAATTAAATTAAATTAAAAAAAATTAATTAAATTTAAAAAAAATAATTAAATTTTAAATTAAATTAAATAAAAAAAAAAATTAAAATCTTTAATAAAATTAAATTAAATTAAATTTAAAAAAAAAAATTAATTAAATTTATTAATTTTAATTATTTTTTAATTAATAAAAAAATATTTTAAATAAATTACAATTAAATTAAATTTAAAAAAAAAAAAAATTTTAATAAAAATTTTAAATTTAATTAAAAAAAAATGAAAAAAAAATCTTTTCATGAACTTCAAATTTTAAAAAAAATTTTTTTTTAACAAAAACCACAATTGACTTCACTAAATCAATTTTCAACAACTGAACTTTATAAAAACCAGTTCAACTCCTTTCACATTTTTGATAAATTTCTTCCTTTCTTAACCTCAGTCAACAACTTTTCTAACAAATTTCGTCCTTTAAAAAATAAAAAACGACTCGCACTTGCCATTCATAAAAATTTATTGCCTGCCTCTCCAATTTGTATCCTTTTTACGGATCTCCTAAGTGTTAAATACCAAAAAATTATGTAAAATTACCCAACATGTGTCTCTTTTAGTGACAAAAAATTCATTCATAAATACTGAAAAATGTGTAAAAAGTGTGGCAAGACATGTGCAAAGTATCAATTTCCATATTAGAATGCAACGGAAATTTTATTATTTGTTTAGATTTTGTGACTAAAAGACTTCCATTGATGAACTTCACCTTTTGTTTTCACTAAATGTTTGAATTTTCTACTTTTCTTGAAGATTTTTCCGGAAAAATTGAGGAAAAACATTGTAAAGCGATTAAATTTCATTAAAATTAGACTAATTAACGCATGGATTTTGCAGGTGTTTCATCTCAAAATCGTCTGAAAAAAAATTATTTTTTGAAAAAAAATTCTTGTACAAGAAAATTGTACAAAAAACTTCGAATTATGCAATGAACATTACTTTTTACATTTTTTAAAAATAAGTTTGCCTTCGTCTGCTTCACTTCAAACTGATAAAAATCTTGCGTAACACATAAATTTCTTAAAAAAGTATCGAATTACAAGAAAAAAATTGCATTAAAAAATTCTATTGTTAGAACCTTTAACGGTAAATTGCATTCTTCGTGGCTTAAATATCGCATTTTTGCATCTTTTGAACGAATTGAAAGGGAAATCGTAAATTTTTTACTATTTTCTGTGCCTTAAACTGAACATGTGCAGAAATTCTATCCTTTCTCATGTAATTTTTGCTTGCCTGGATAGACGACGACAGACTTTGTGGTGTCAGTGAATGGGAGTTTAATGAATGAATAAAATAAATAAGTCTCGAGGCAAGTTTTTTTATTTATGGAAAGGACATGAAATGTAAATGTGATGTAATTTAATGGGTTTTAATGCTAATTGGAACAGAACGAACACAAAAGTTGGTCAACTAAATAAAAGTTACTCGGAGGAAATGAAATTACGATGAACAGAGAAATTTATTGAAGAGTTTACTCGGAGAAAAAAAAAAGAAATTTAATGAGTTTAACAGATTTTTGTTCTTTAACAAATTCTCACGATTATTTTTTTTGCTTATGATGAATGATAATGTCACCTTTGATGTTTTTTTTATAAATAAAGGTCGCAAGAAAAAATTCTCATTAAAAGGATTTGCAATCACTTAATATTTTAAAGGATTTTTATAAAATAAAAATTTATTCAAATAAAAAAGGAGATTATGCTTTTAAAGAACTTTTTCAAGGGCAAGGTCAATAAATATTGAACGAAACGAGATGAACTTGAAAATTTAGGGTGAAGTTCATCACATTTTTTCTATTGTGAAGCTGTCAATATCTTATTTTTATCTTCATTAAAATCAAAAATTGTCTTTTTAAAAAGGATAAAAATCTTTTTATTTATTTGACAAATAAAAAAATGCAAATTTAAAGTGTTGAGAGTTTTTTAAAAATATTTTAAGATTTATTTTATCTGATTTTAAAATTAAATCATTTTGACTCAAATAAATAAAAAAAATATTCAAAAATGTTTAAAAAAATTTCCATTAGATTTTTTAAGGAACGTAAATTTTGAAAATTACTCGAAAAAAATTTTTATTATTTAAAAAAAAAATTTTTTTTGATTTATAATATTTTTTTTTTTTCAAAAAAAAAAAAAATTTTTTTTGTTTAAATAATTTTTTTTTTCAATAAAACTTTTAAAATTAAAAAAAAATATAAAAAATTCTTTTAAAAAATTTAATAAAAAAATATCAAATTAAAAACTATAATAAATTATTAAAAAATTAAAAATTATTTTAAATTAACTATTTAAGAAAAAAAAATTTTTTTAATAAACCTAAAATTTAAATTTTATTTTAACTTTAATTTATTTAATTTTTATTCAATTTTATTTATATTCTAAAATTTTATTTTTTTTAATTTTATTTGTTTTTAAATTTTTATTTAAATTTTTCAATAAACTTTAAATTTTGAAAAATATAAAAAAATATTTTTTTCGAATTTTTTTTTTATTTTTATTAATTTTTTTATTTGACATTAACCTCAAATTTCATAAAATTTATTAATTTTTTGTCACTTAAAGATGGATATCTTTGTCAAAAAATTAATTAAATGAAAGTTCGAGAACTCAAAAAAAAATCTAATAATTCATAAATAAATAACTTTCACAAAAAATATGATCGATCTCTTTTAAATTGACTCAAACTTTACTTTAAATTACCAACACACGACCTAATTCAATAAAAATTTCTGTCACCCTTTTTCTCTTTTTTTTCAACTTTATTCTTGTTCGGCAGTTAATAAAGTCATTAAATTTGGAAAAAAATTACGTAAATTTAACATTTCCTTATTTATTTAAATATTTTTTTTTTGTTTTTATTTATCCTTTAATGAAAAAAAAAAAAATAAAAAAAAAGTAATAAAACAATTTTTCTGTCACTTTTTTCTTTTTTGAAAAAAAAGAAATAAAAACATTTAAAAACAAGTCATAAAAACCAATATGAATGTTCTAATGGCATTCTATGTCATAACATGAATTATAAAACGCAACATGCAGCATATGTCATATTCCTACTCTATAATTTCGTGTTTTTGTACGACAATAAAATAATTTGTCGTTCCCCATACACGAAAAAGGAAGTTGCAAAAAAAAGTTAAAATTGGTAGACAATTCAGAGACACAAAAAAATATGAAAACATTCGGTTTTTAATGAAAAAGGACTAAACGGATCATTAGAAACACATTGCAATATTAAAAAAAATAGAAATTTGATTCTTGTTTATACTTCATTTAATGTTATTAATATTTTCGTTCGAGATCATAACACAAAAAAAAATAGTGCGATCAGTTACGGGACTTACTAAAAGTTGAACTAAAAATAAAATAGAACAAAGGACCTACACACGTTGGGAATATTATTAGAGGATAATAAATAAATATAACGAGGGATCGTGACCCTCGCCTTTTGAATTGTTTTCCGAAATCTGGATCTATGATCAATTTAAATCCCTGCCTACGAGAACGTACGTTTAATTGGGTTGATGAATTAAACGAAATTTGTTACATTGTAACGACTTTAATTGACGCAGCTCGAAAGTCACCATATGCTTTACTTTACAAAAAAATCGTGCTCAAAGAAAATTTTCAATCAATCATAAAAAAAACATGCGAGACAAGTCTTAAGTTTCTCCTAAAAACTACAGAAAACTATTCGCTCTCTTTTAG
Organism: Culicoides brevitarsis; assembly: GCF_036172545.1. NCBI lineage: Eukaryota > Metazoa > Arthropoda > Insecta > Diptera > Ceratopogonidae > Culicoides > Culicoides brevitarsis. The sequence continues at coordinate 4,230,149 of NC_087087.1, read as the reverse complement.
TTTTGAATTTCTCTCTTTTCGTCGAGAAACAAAAATACATAAAAAAAAACACTCGGAGCGAATAAAATTTATAACACATGAAATCATATGATCACGTAAGTACAGAAAAGCCGGCGCGACTCCATACTCGTCGTACAAAAACATTTAATTCTAGATTCCGTACAGGCTATGTAGAAAAAAATATTTTTTGTTAGAGTTTAGTATCGTGACGGCAACGGAAGAATAAACAGTCAATTCGCGAAATGTGCTCGTAAAATAAATTTGAATATTTTTATTGTCTCACATTATTTGTTAAAAAGTGAAAAAAAAATTTAGAAAAAAAAGTATCAATGTTATAAAAATATCCGGCAAACCGAAAATATATTAAAAAGTAATTTTCTGCCAATTTAACTTTTTTTTAAAAAAATATTTTTACAACGACCCATGTAATTATTACATGAACAAAAATAAAAAAAAAATAAAGTGTCCGTCAATTTTTGACGATTAAGGTGTGATAGACAAGTACCTTGTAAAAAAAAATTTTTTTTTTCAAAACAAAAAAAAAATCAGAAAGGTGCGTATATTCTTCTTCCTGAACAAATTATAAAAAAAAAATAAATAAATACCGAGACATGTGATGATACGAGTGTGAAAAAATAATAAAAATGTCATAAAACCAGATCATCCTACACGCAGCATGTAGTTAACTCAAGACAACAACGAGCCAACACATGTGTGTTCTCTGAAACTCTTTTTCAATATTTTTCAGTTCTAAAGCTCAGAACCATCGAAAATTACTAACAAAAGTTACATCGTTAAAACGAAATTATAACAATCGAATGTAATAAAACCAAAAATTATCATAATTTTTTATAACTTTCAATTATTTTGATATTACGGTTTTTTATAAAAATAAAAAAAATCGTTGTAAAGGGAAGACAAACAGTAGACTGATGAGTAATCAAAACGTACAAAAAATAATAAATAAAAATATACAAAAAAAAAACGGAAACATTCATTTCGTTTGGCATTGGGTGTCGTCGTCGTCGCGCGTTGTTGCATTATTTTCGAAAATTTGAATCGAATTAATGTTAATGTGATGTCTACAAAGTATTTTTTCGGGGATTAAAAATAGAAAGGAAGAAAGTGTTTGATAGTCTGTGGAAGATTTTTTTTTCGCAATTTTTTCGTAAAATATTTTTTTTTGTGTTGCGAAATGTTATTTAATGCATGTCTGAAAAACATGCTGCGTGTGGCGATGTTCTTTATGTTTTTGCTTTAAAATTTGTCGAGACATGCATGTATTTTGGATTTTTTTTATGAAAAATGAGGAGCTACTTGTAAGTTACTGTGAATCATGATAAGTTAACATTTGCATTAAGGTTTGCATTTTTGAGAAAAATCACGTTGGAAAAAGGCGATTTTACGCGGAAAAGAGTCTGTCTATTGTTACTTTAAAATTTAGATGCTATTTCAATACATCTTTGTTAAAAAAATATTTAAAAAGACTTAATTTTATAAATTATTTAGAATCACTTTCATTATGATTTTTTGTCACTTTAGAATATTTAAGTTTTCAAATTATATTGACAAGTCTTAAGACTTAAAATTAGCAAAAAAAAAAAGTTACGTTCTACCTAACATGAATTTTAATAACTTTGTCTTCAAATAACTTTACATGTCAGAAGGAAGTCTTGTATAAAGATTTTGTAAATGTCTCTAATCAGCCGTAGCTTGAGCCGTAGCCCTTAGCTTGAGGTATTTGCTTATATAAATCTTTTCGCTTAATCGTGAAGCACGGGGAAAGGATTTTTTATTTCATATGATTTGAACGGCTTTGTACAAATTGTCTTTAGTATTTCGGATGAACGTTTCTTTTAATAAGTTCCTTTACTGCTTCTGTATTGTAATCATCTTTTTGTAAAATGGTCTTCTTTATGATTCGACTTATTTTTATATGACTTAGTTACTTAAGATTTGTGCTTTCGAATAGAACTACTGTGCTGAATGAAGATATAATGTTCTTCAGTCTTTTAGATTCAACTCCATCCTGAAAAATCAAATAAAATAAAAATTTCGGATACTTACCTAATTCCATAAGTCAGCTTCTTGTTCCTGAGTCAAACTCTCAAATCTTGAATACATCTCTTGAATACCTGAAAATACACTTTAGTCAATTAACTTTCTTTACAAAAACTTTTAATCTAATTTTCAATTTAAAAACACCTGAATAAGCAAGTTACTCATTTTTTTCACAAGAACCTCGATGAAATAACTTCACATGTTTTATCGATTGTTTTCATATGACTTTTTTTTTCAAACACCTCAACACACTTGTTCAGCCATATGTTATCAAAAGTAGATCACACGAAATAAAAATAAATATTATTTTGACAAGAAATGCAAAAAATAACATGAACGTTCATCGTTTATGTTTAAACATTGCATAATTTACTTGTTAAAATAATTAAATAAAAATGTGTAAAAAGTTGCAAATAAAACAGAATACTTACGTGTTTATTAAAGTGAGGTTAAAAGTTACTTTTAGATTAATTAGTTTAAAAAAAATATCGAGACAGACTTGAACTATTAGAAACATTACATCTGGTATTTTTTTCTAAATTATCTAAACGTGTCTGTACTTATATGAGCGACGTAATTTTGATACAATTATGATGATACGACTATTTATAAATTATTCGGCGCAAGTGCCTCAATAATAAAAAATATGTTAAATCAAAATCAATTAAAGATTTTTTTTTCTGTTTCGTCACTCAACTTTTTTTCCAATTCAATGGCGAAAGAAATTCTTTAATTGATCGAACATTTTTTTTTTAACCAAAAGTTTTTGGTTTTGAATTTAAAATAAAAATTGTTTATGTTATAGTTAACTTTTCAACCTCAGTCAGCAGTATTTCCGTGGTGCATTGAACTTGAAAATGTAAACTTTTTATTTAAACGTAAAGTGAATTGTTTTAAACAATGAACTTTTTTGTGGCATAAGGGCCCAAAAAAAGTGTAAAACAACGGGAATGACCATGAAACGGAAGATTAATTAGATAAATATTGAGTTTCCAACACGCATCGTCTTATCTTAAATATTCACTCGAGAGGTCTGGTTATTGTCTTGTCCAACGTAATTATTTACGCACGCAAACATTTTACATAAGAAGACGTCTCGTTACAATATTGGAATAAACATAAAAAATTATTTTTGAAAAAAAAAATATTTTTGCTTAATTTTTTTTTTAATTTTGTATAAACAAAGAAAAACGTGGCATTCGCATCTGTTCACACTTTTTTCTAAAGTGCTTCCTGAGATTAACGAAATTACTTGTTTTGACAGAAATTTCACACAAAAGAACATTCTTGAACTTTGGAATGAATTTCTTTCATACGAAAAAAAATCTTTCAAACCAATTAAAAATTTGAGCATTTCATTTAATTTAATTTAAAAGACAATATTTTTCAATTTAAAAATAGTTTAACAATTGAAGGTTATCAAATTGATAAAAAAATTGTTATCAAAAAAAAAGTGCAAGTGAGTCAAAATTTTTCATTGAATGACTAAAAAGTGATTCAAAATATCGGAAACCACAAATTTTTTTGTATAAACAAATTAATATCAGTCATCAGCTACTTATTTATCGATGAATCAAGAGCACAAATTACTAAGTAGGTGGTTAATTTGGCAAAACCGAATAATTTGACGTACCTAATTGATAGTTGACTAAAGTGTTTTTGGTACTTGAGTTCAAGAATTTGTAACGGGAAATTCCGTATAAAATAAAAATTTGAAGTTTAAAATGACAGATGTCAAAATTTTCGTTAAATTTTAATTTTTTGAGCAATTTAAGATTTTTTTTTTGTAATTTTTCATTAAAAATTTATCTTAAAATAATTTTAATTTTAATAAAATTTAAAAATTTTTAAAATTCAAATAAAATTTTTAAAATTTTAATATAATTTTTAAATTTTTAAAATAAAATTTTTTAAAATAATTTTTTTTTTTTAAAATTTTTAATTTTTAAAATTAAAAAATTTTTTTTAATTTTAATTTTATTAAAATTATTTAATTCTAAATTTAAATTTTTGAAGTTCAAAAATTGACATTTTATCAAAAAAAAAAAATTTAAATTGACAGTTGAAAAATTTTTTTTTTATAAAATGTAAATTTTTGAACAAAATTCAAACTCAAGAATTGATTTTTAATGAAAATTACAAAAAATAATATTAAAATTGCTCAAAAAATTAAATTTAACGAAAATTTTGACATCTGTCATTGAAATGTCAAAAAATTTCGTTAATGAACTTACCTGTAAAAAAATTTCTTGTGAATAATTTCTGCAGATTTCTGATAACTGATTGCATGTTTTTCGTTTATATTTCATTAAATGTCACTTGCTAATCCGCTCAAAGTGATTCATTATGTCAAATAAGATTAAATTATTTCATTTTTTTTTGCTTTCGTTGAATTTTTTTCGATATGACCACGTTTCAATTTGTTTGAGCTAACTAATGAACTTTTTTTTCTGTTAAATTGTTCAAATAAATAAACAAACAAAATGTTGCACACGCAAGAGTGTCACCTGAATATTTTTGTTATTTTTAGCTATGATTTGCACTTGATTTATAATGATGACGATTATTTATAGCTGCCTTCGTCGGTTTACTTCAAGAGTTTTTTTTTTCTGCGTGTTGAAGTGTGAGAGAAATACAGAAAAAAAACTCTCAGAATTTTGGCGCGAATGTTTTTTCTCATCTTCTTATTAGAACGTTGGAAATGATTAATGATCCAATTTATCAACACGTAGTTTGAAGATGAAGAGACCTCACATCAACTCTTATTATGTTATTAATATATTGAACATTAATTCTCATTACTCGAAACAATGTAAACAAGAAAATTTTTCAATTGATTTATTTTTTTTTCTTTTCAGATTAAAATTTAACTTCAAACAGAAATTTCGAAAATCATTGGATTAAAAAAAAATTGAAACATCAAAAATTGAAGTGCTTTAAAAAAATATTGAATAGCCAATAATAAATTAAAAAAATAATTTTGTGAATATTTTTTGTAACCAAAAAAAATATTATTAATACAATAAATAAACAAGAAAATCGGGTTACAACAACATAATCGAAAAAAATTACAAATAAATATTTGACGCAATTAACATAAGTGTTTTTATGTTAATTCAGTTTCATTCATGATTTTTACGCATTGAAAGAAAATAAATAAATCAAATGAACGGCAATAAAGCATACGGCATGGAGGGAGGATATATCAATGAAGGTAAGTTTGAGTTATTTATTACAAATAAATATTATTTTTTTAGACTTTTGTTCAGGAAATTGTATATTTTTTTAATTTTATGTGAGAGGCATGCTGCATGTTTATTTTAAATATTGAAAATTTGTACGTTTTAATTATTTATTTAAAATATTATTCTCTATTAGCGGATTAAAATTTTTGGGGATTAAATAATACTTTCGTTAATTTTTTTAGCTTGGCTTGGATTAATTGAATATTTTTTGAAACACGTAATTGCGCAAAAAAGTTTTATTTATTTTTATTATTAAATTTATACTATTTTCATATTATTAATTTTTTTTTTAAATATAATTTTAATTTAATAATTTTTTTTTTAAATTTAATTTAATTTTTATTTTTTTAAATTATTAAAATTAAAAAAATTAATAAATTTAATTTTTTTGTCAATTTATTGTTTTTTTAATTGAAAATTTAATTTAATTTAAATTATTTAAATTTATAATTTTTTTGTATAATTTTTTTTTTAATATTTAATTTTTTTAAAATAATAAGATTTTTTAATACTAATTTTTTTTTTAAATTAAAATTTTTTTAATTTTAATTTTTTTAAATTTAATAAAAATTAAAAAAAAATTAATAAATTTTTTTTTCAAATTATTTTTTTGTTTTAATTTTTTTGATTAATAAAATAAAAAAAAATAATTTCAAATTTTATTTTTTTTCAATTTAAATTTTATTTAATTAAAAAAATTTAATTTATTTATTTAATTTTGTTTTTTTTAAAATAAAAAAAAATATTAGAAATAATTAAAAATAATTTAATTAATTAAAAATTTAAAAATTAATTAATTTTTTAATTTTTAATAATTTTTTAATTATATTATTTTATCATTAAAAAATTACACTTGACAAAATATTTTCTTATATTAATTTAAATAACTTTCAACACATAAAAACATGATATTTCAATTAATATCAATTAAATTATTTATTTTTACAAATTTTCACAAATTGTATATTTTATTTTGGGTTGCGATGCGCCATAAATAATTGATGTATGCATGCTAATTACTCCATTAAAAATGCATTAATCATCACGTGAATGACTATTTTTGTAACATTTATATTTATAAAGCTTATTAAGTAGCACCACAATGCAAATAAAAAATTCACACAAAAAATGATGTAGGTGTGAAATATTCGCATAAATTAGTCGTACTGCTCCAAAATATTTATATTTGTTTGTTTATTACGTTTATTTAACTCTTGAACATAAATAATAATTATTTATTTATTTATAAACAAATAATTTATATTTATTTCAAGAAGGAAAAAACCAAAGATTTATTTAAAAAATAATAAAAAAAAGTACAAAAAATAAATAAAGACAAACATAAATTTCTTCATTTCTTACTTAAAACCAAAGTCACGTTCGTAATTTATTTTGAACATATATGATCATGTTTAAATATATTCAAAGACCGTACAAAAGTATAAGAAACACAAAAATTGAAGAGTAATAAATCTATTTACATTTCACACGTAAATGTTTGACTTTATATGTAACTTTAGATTTATGTTCTATAAATTACTTTCTTACATTTTTTTATTTTAAAAATTAAATGCATGTAATTATTTGATCAATTTCGACCTCTGAAGGTGCTCATTATTTATCAATATTTTTTTTTAACTCAAAAAAATATTTTTATTTAAATATAAATATTAATATTGAATAAACATTAAAAAAAATAAATTAAATTTATTTGTTTTATTATTTAAAAAAAAGTAAAATAAATTAAAAATTAAAAAAAAAATTAAAAAAATTATTTTAATTAAAAAAATAAAAATATTTCAATTTAAAATAAAAATTAAATTTAATTTTTAAATTTTTTAAATTAAAAAAAAATAAATTTAATTTTTTTTTTAAATTTTTAAATTAAAAAAAAATAATTTAAAAAAAATGAAAAAAAAATTTTTTAATTTATTTTATAAATATTAAAAAAAATTGAAAAAAAAATTTAATTAAATAAAAATTTAAATAATTGAAATTAAATTAAATTTTCAATTAAATAATAATTTTAATTTTTTTTATTTTTGACCTCAGAAGGTGCTCATTATTTATCATAATTTTTTTTCTCAAAAAAAAAAAAAATATTTTTATTTAAATATTAATATTAATATTGAATAAATATTGAATAAAAAATTGAAAAAATAATAATTTTTTAAATATTTGATAATTAATTATAATTTTTTTTTCATATAATTTTTTTAAAATTATATATGTTGCATGTTAATATTGAATATCATTAAAATTCAATGTATTTAAATTTTTTATGTTACTGCACCTAGATAAGTACACAAATAAATGTTAGAACAACATTAAATTTCCTTCTGGTTTCTTGTTTTAAAATAATTTCTTTGTAAATTTAACATCTTTATAAATTTTTTCATTACATGTCTAACTTACTTAAACATTCGTTAACAAACATAATTCTTACAAAACAAAAAAATCTGCTAACAAAGATCATATAGAGGAAGAAATGGAACCAGTTATGGACGATGCAGAAGGTATTTAACTGTTTTTCTGAAAAAAAAATTATTTCGTAATAATGCAGTAGAATTTTTTTTCTTTGTTCTTTTTTTTTCATTGAATTAGAACAAGAAAAAACAGAAATATTTTTTTTATTTATTATTTAATAATAAAACAATAAATTATTTTGTAGAAAGAAAAAATCAATTATAATTGAGAATCGATATGAAAGTTATATAAAAAAAATACAAACAAAAAAAAACTTGTAAAATGTCATGATTACATCATGCTATTACAACATATTGTCTCCGCATATTTTTTCTTGTTCTTCAATAAAAAAAAATATAAAACGGAATTTATGTGATGACGCACATTTTTTGTCTTCCTACATTTTATTTTATATTTTTTTACAATTTTTTTAAAGAATTCGCTCCATTTAAAGTTCAAGGAGTAATGAACTTGTTGCGTAGACTCCTTGTTCATTTCCTTCCTTTTTTCATAAAACTAACAAGTAGTAATAATAATAATAAGTTGCAGTAACAAACGGGAGTGGAATAAAAGTTGAGGGTTATTAATAGTTTCATGTCGTGAAATTAGGTCACAAACACATGAAACTATACGAAAAAAAAAATACAACGACACATAAAAATAATCAATAGAAATCTATTTTTAGTTCCCCAAAAAAAAATTTAATTTTTTTTATATCTGCGAAAATTTAACCAGAAATTTCAAATTTTTTATCTGTTCAATTTTATCTGCCGAAAAAAAAATTATTTGAGGACGTTGAACTTTGAGAGACACAGACATTTGTTTGCAAATTTTGAGATGACTTAATAATCATAATAATAGTTTAGAGGCGCGTTCTTTTGTTGAATATGAATGCGAGACATTTACGATTCCTTTCGTAAAATGATGAATGATATGCGAAATAAACACAGAATTCTATTCAACATGTGAATGTGTAAACTTGACTCTTGAACAAAGTTCTTGACAAAGAGATGAAATTTGTGAGAAGCTAAATGTTTTGTCATTTATTTCTAAACATTTCAAGGAAGTTTTGTTGATTTGTGCGATTTTGTGAGAAAATTTCGATTTTTATAAAATTTTAAATTTATTTTTTAATTTAATTTTTTTTAATGTTAATAAAATTAAATTTTTAAATTAAAAAAATAATGTTTTTTAAAAATAAGTTTTATTTAATTTTAATGTTTTAATTTAAAAAATATTTATGTATTTATTTTAAATATAATAATAAATTTAATTAAAAATTATTTCAATAATTAAACAAAATTTAGTTTAAAATTATTTCAAATTAATTTTGAATTAATTTCGATTAAAAAATTAAAAAAATATTTTTATTTAATTTTTAAACCAAAATTTTTAAAATTTTAAATTTAAAAAAATAATTAAAAAAGTTTTCATTTATTATTTATTAATGAAACAAAAATTTTAATTTAATTTTTATTATTTTTTTTTTAATTTTAAATTGAATTGAATTGAAAAATAAAATTTAATTTTTAAAATTTTAAAAGAATTCGATTTATTTTTTTTCATTTTAAATGAAAATTTTATTTTTTAATTTTAAATAATTAGTTAAAAAAAACAAATTTAAAATGTTTGAAGAAATTAATTTTAATATTTTTTTTTTGAAAATAATTAATTTTAAAAATATTTAAAATTTTTAAAAAAAAATCGAATTTTTTTAACTGTATGTTAAAATAATTAATTATTTATCAAAAAAAAAAAAAATTAAATTGATTAAAAAAATTAAATAAGATGAAATATTATTTTATGTAAAAAAATAATAAAAAGTTTCAAGAAAGTCTCAACTTTGTAAAAAAAAAATTACATTTTTCATGTTTTTTTCAACATTTATATAATTTAATCCCAAAATGGAGACTTAATCAAAAGAACAAGATTTGCATATAAAAACTTGACACAAAAATACATCACACAATATAATTAATGATGATTTATATGACATCATGTCACTTTTTACTTACCATTATTCCTCTTCTTTCGTTACTTTCGAGCAATTTTATTAGCAATTCATATGCCATTGCACTCCAAACATAAGTAAGTGTCATGTTCTCAAATTTTTTTTTCGAAAGTTTTCGTCGCAAGAATTTTAATATTTTAAAATATCCGCTTTGAATTGCAAAAGAAAAAAAATCTTATGAATTCCCAAAAAATAATTTTTTTCTGTATAAATTACGCCTTTGACGCCATTTAAATTGCGCGGCACTTTAGATTTATTTAAATTTATCGAAAAAGTGTCACGTCGTTTATATTTTAATAAATTGAAAAAGTATCAATTATGCTGTTAGTTAATACCCCCAATGTAAAAAGCATGAGATGATGGAAATTGATTCAGAGAATCGCTAATGTGTCCCTTGTGACTTTCAAATGACCTTTAAATGATTTCTTCATTTTTTTGGTTTTAAATTCAGTCAAGAAAGTGTCAAGGAGTCATCATGAAGCTTTTTAAATTGATTCTTTTCAATTTTTTGGGATTTTCAATGCAAGAATCTTTCTACATGAAAGGTCGACGAGGACTCTTTGCTGAAGTTAGTTTACCAATAGGAAGCCTTTCATCAGGAGTTGATGCCTCTCAATATCGAAAAGTCCCATTTTTTGACATTTTTGCGACTGATTCTTTGAGCTTGGAATACCAAAGAGCTCGATTAAAGGCAAAAAATGACAAATTCAGTTATGAATCGTATCTGGTAGAGAAATGTCGACAAAATTCAAGTCTTGAAGTTGAGCTTTACGAGTTTAAATCCATCAACTTTTGCACAGCTCTTCGTTATAACGGCAAAGGAAACTTTTGTAAAGAGATTTTGTACAAAGATCCTAATTTGATCAATTATAACAAAGACGTGATAGTTGCTGATAAATTACTTTTTGTCACAAAACTCGATAAAAGATATCCAAACTTGTTGGTTGTTTATGGAGTTGTCCAAATCTCAACCGATTCAGATTATTTCGAGAAGGCATATCAAAAAGTATTGAAATTGTACGCAGAACCCGAGAACATGACGGTAACTTTTGAAGTTTTGTATTACGATCCAATCGTTGAAGGCGTTAAGAATGAGGAAAAGTTCCATGGAACATTCTGTGATGTCAGAGAAATTCGCGATATCAATTATCCTCGGTACAGTTCAATGGAAGTATTTTTTATAACACTTGGAGGTTATTTGCTTTTGGTTTTAATTGCGATTTTTTGTCATTACCTACATCTATAAAAATTTTCAAATAAAAAAATTGCATTAAAATTTCAAATTTGAACCATGAGGAGTACAAAAATGTAAAAATTATTAAATAAAATCAAATTTAAATTAAATTTTAATTAAAAAATAATAATTAAATTTAATTTAGTTTTAAATTTAATTATTTTTTTTATATTTTTTAATTAAAATTTAATTTGATTTTTTTTAATCAATTAATTTCAATTTAATTTAATTTTTAATAATTAAATTTAATTTTTAATTTTTTAAATTGATTATTTTTAGTTAATTAAATTAATTTTTAAATTTAAAATTTGAAAAATTATCAAAAAAAATCAGTTTTGTCCTTCTTGTCTGTCCTTTTGTCCGTCATGCCTCATGAGGAGTACAAAAATGTGAAAAATATCTTTTTTATGAAATCAACAGTTCATCAAGTCAACAAACAACGAAAAAACATGTAAATTGATGAGAATTAATACCAATCAAAGTGCGGTCGGTGCGTTTATTCGCCCATAAAAAAATTTTATCATAGACAATTGAACGCATTTAATTAAAACCGTTTATTATTAAAACACATCGATGTGCAAATAAACCATACAAAGAAAAGTTCATGACCTACACCACACACGCTAAAAGTGTATCAATTTATTATTTTACGCGGTAGTTCATCATTTTTTTATGTGAATTTTATGTGTTTATTTAATCGACGAGTTCCTCAAAAAACAAAAAAAAAACATTCTTTGTAAATATTTCATCAAGATTGCCGTCAATAAAATTCGTCGTCGCATAAATTAATAAAATAAATAGAAAAATCGTGTCAGCAAAGTGTCATGTGAACTCATCTACGCTACTTTTTGATAAATAATAATTTGACTAATAAAACTTGTGATTAATATTCATCCCAGAATATCAGAGGAGAACAAAGAAAAGTTTGAAGAGTGTCACAGAGAGAAAAAAAAGTTGCCTTTAAAAAGCAATAAATGGTAGTTTAGAAACAATTTAGTTCATTGTTCACAACATTTTATGAGAACAGATGACTTTTCTATCGTAAAACTATCAGTTTTAATCAAAGCAGAACAAGGAAGAATTGGTTTTGATGCACGTTGTCACAATTTTAAAATTAAAAAAAAATTATGGCAAAAAAAAATTGTACGAAAATTTGAAAAAAATAGTTAAAAAAATATTTAAAAAAAAAATTAATCAATAAAATTGAAAAAAAAATAATTTTTTTGAAAATCATTATAAAAATATTCACTCAAAAAATCAATATTAAATTCTAAATTCGATAAAAATTATTTTATTAAATTTAATAAAATTTTTTTTTTATAAAATAATTTATTTTAATTTAAATTTTATTAATTTAAATTTATAAAAAAATTTAATTTAATTATATTTAAAAAAAAATATTTTTTATTAATTTAATTTAAATATTAATAATTTAATTTTTTTAATAAAAGTTTTTTTTTAATTTTTTAATAAATAATTTAATTTTATTTTTTAATTTATTTAATAATTTTTTTTAAATTTAAATAAATAAAAAAATAAATGTGCTTAATGAGATCAATTTTGAGGTTAGAAAAATATTCAGATCAGTTAGGGATGTAAAAAATGAATATTTCACATTTTAATACTCCTCATTTAAATAAATAAAAAAAAATTATTAATAAAAATTAAATTAAGTAAATTAAATTTTATTAAAAATTAAATTAAAAAAATTTAAATAAATCAAAAAAAATTAATTAAAAAAATCAATTTTTAAATGTTAAAATTATTTGTGAACTTCAACTCTAAAATAAATAAAAAAATTAACATTTGTTTGAAATTCTTTGAAATTTTTTCCACATCTTTCGTTACTTTTGATGCCAAAGGCAGATTTGAACTCGTTACAAGTTCAAAAAATTTCTTCGTTCAAATATTTCTGCCGCCGCAAAAACATCAAAAGCAAAAATATTTTAATTTTGTGCGAACATAAAATGCGGATAAAACGCATAATTTAGCGAAAATAAATAAAGTTATGTACTTTTATTGTTTGTTGCAAAAATGTAAAATGAAAATAAACAGATATTAAGTGATAGATGAGAAATTGGCACGAAAATGTGTGTGAAGAACGTTATAAATAAATGCTTTCTTGCGTAATTTTTTGCCTATTATTACGAAATCGATTAAAGTGCTTTCACCTTATAGAATTCTCTGACTCAGACCATTGGGAATTCACTTAAATTTATGGGGAGCGGAATAGGTCAAAGTCATTAAAAACACTCTTCGTTATTGATAAACATTCTCATCGCGACGTCATGTTGTCTCGTTATGAGCTACTAACATGCATGCATAATTTTATTGATATTTTTTTATCGAAAGTTGTGATTCCTCGATAGATTTCGATCGACTTGCATGCCCTTTTCGTCACTTGAAGTCATAAAACGCGAAACAATGGATCGTTAAAATATTTCAACGTAAATAGGACTCATTACACGCATGATTAATTACAATTTACATTGTCGCCCGTTTATGAGATGTGCTTTTTTGATAAGATAAGTAAGTAATTGCCCGCAATTAACTCCATGTTTTAACTTGAAACCTGATTTTTTTCATTTTTTGTAGATGAAAGTTCTTCGTTAAAAGTCGTAGGTTGAGAAATCGAGCCCTTTTTCATAAATTTATGACTTTTAATAATTTTAAACATAATTGATCGAATATCGAACGAAATTTGAGACAAATTCCATTCATAAAAATTTTTTTGATTAGGCGTCAAATAATTTTTTTAAGTGATATCGTTTTTAGATTGGGCGAAATTCAACAAAGTCAGAAATTCCGTAATTTATGATGAGTTTTAAATTTGTTGACCTTTCGTGCTTTAGAATAGATTTTTATTGGAATTTATGCCGAATTTATTACACGTGTCGCGGTTTGAAAATTATCCCGCCAAAAAAAAGATCGCGATCTTTTTTTTGGCGGGCTGTCAGATTTTGACATTTCAAAGCGATCTGACCCTTTTGAGCTAATTTTAACATTAATTGAATATTTTGTAAATATTTTTGTATTGAATTACAACTTTTTTGATGATTCATTATTTTTTTTTACTTTTTTTACGTTTCCATTCAAAAAAATCATCTTGAGCCGTCATAACAAACACGCTACTGTTACATCTCATCCGTCATTTTTTTTTTTTTGAAGTTGAGAGTCGAGTCGACGTCAAGTGTAATTAGTTACAAACGTTATTGACCCGAAACTCACTTTTGATGATTTAAAGTTAATTTTTTAAAAATTTTTATTAATAGAGAATGTTGAAAAAATTGTAGGTGACAACTTTGTTGTCGTTAAATGTGTATTAATGGGTCACAAGATGTTTTTAATTATTATCTTGTTAATAATTATGGGTAACATAAAAGAATTTTGTTAAGAAGTTGTATCATAAAAGAGAACATTTATGGCTATAAAAGTTTTGAGTATTGAATTAATTTCACATAAATTATATTTAGAGTCGAAAAGTATTAATTTTACGTTTGAAGATTATTATGAAATTTTGACGTCAATTTTTTTTATGTTTAAATTTTACGCAAAAAAAAATTAAAATATTTTTCGAAAATTTAAAGAGTTTCTTTAATGATTTTCGAAAATTTAAAGAATTGCTTTAATGATTTTCGAAAATTTTGAAGAATTTCTTGATTTTCGAAAATTTAAAGAATTTCTTCAACGATTTTCGAAAATTTGAAGAATTTCTTTTATGATTTTCGAATATTTAAAAAATTTCTTGATTTTCGAAAATTTAAAGAATTTCTTGAATGATTTTCGAAAATTTAAAGAATTTCTTCAACGATTTTCGAAAATTTAAAGAATTTCTTGAATGATTTTCGAAAATTTAAAGAATTGCTTTAATGATTTTCGAAAATTTAAAGAATTTCTTGATTTTCGAAAATTTAAAGAATTTCTTGAATGATTTTCGAAAATTTAAAGAATTGCTTTAATGATTTTCGAAAATTTTGAAGAATTTCTTGAATGATTTTCGAAAATTTAAAGAATTGTTTTAATGATTTTCGAAAATTTTGAAGAATTTCTTGAATGATTTTCGAAAATTTGAAGAATTTCTTTCGAAAATTTGATTTTTTTGAAAATTTTACTAATTCTTAACAATAAAAATTATTAAAAAATCTTAAAAAATTTAAAAGTTGTAAAACTATCTATTTAAATCCCTCACATTATTTACTTTAATTAATAATAATAATCAGAACGCGTCTTCCGAAAGCAGCACAACTCATAAAATAAACAAAATTTGTTTATAAAATTTCGTTAAAATTGTAATTTTAAATAATTCAACCGACATTGCGGCGGGCGTCTTGTTTATTTTTTCAAACAATATGAATCATTTGAACAAAAACAGTCATTGTCATGATCGCACTAATTTTCGTTCTTATGAGAATGGAAGGTGCTAACTTTTTCGAAAGAGTCAAGTCAGTGTCATGTGAATTTAACGCGAAAATTTGTCGTCATCGTGAGAGCGTCGAAAAATATTTATTTAGGTTTTAGATTACTTCGTGGAGACACACGAAAAATGTGTTAAAAAATATTTGCCATTTATAATCTACAGAGGATGTTTGAACAATGAAGTTGTGTCATCGAGTGAATTTAAATTTTGGGTCTTTTAAAATTTTTTTTATGCTTGGTTTGGATTAATTGAAGTAGATTTTATGCTTGGTTTGGATTTCTTATCAGTTCATCAAGAATCTGAAAAATAAGAAAAAAAATAAAATTTAAAAAAAATTAAATTAAAAAAACAAAGAAGAGAAAATATCTTACAAAATGTCATCTTCGATCAAAAGAACATCAATTGAACGGCTTCTAGACAAAGAAAGACTTCTGGTTTTGTATCCGAGCAATGTAAAAACGATCCGTCTGTATTAATTGCCGATGAAATGTTTTGCGTGAAACTTGTAATAATAAAAATTACATTTGAACGAAGGGACAAGGAGATGATTTGTTTGTTACAACAGTCGTCGACTTGTGGTTTCTTGAGTCTTATTGAACTCGAGAACTCCGTCAAATATGAATAATCTGATTATTTCTGGTCCAGCGCGCGTATTTTCTTCAACCACGTTTCACACAAGATTCGTGTTACCAAGACAAACAAAAGCGAATCGCAAATAAAGAAATTACGCAAAATTTCTAATTTCATGAACGATTATTATTATGGGTCTCCATAAAAAATGCATTGAACGTGCGGATTATTAGAAATTTTTTTAAAGGTTTATGATCGCGTTTGAG
The DNA here is from genome assembly GCF_036172545.1 of Culicoides brevitarsis. Lineage (NCBI taxonomy): Eukaryota > Metazoa > Arthropoda > Insecta > Diptera > Ceratopogonidae > Culicoides > Culicoides brevitarsis. The sequence goes on along the minus strand of NC_087087.1, from coordinate 4,213,879 downwards.
ACCATAAATTTGTCATAAAATGCATTTTTTATTGCTGCTTGACTTGGAAACGATTCGTGTCAAGGATCTTGTGAACGATTTCATTTAAAAAAATGCTTTTACTGTGACAAGGTGAGTGTCAAATAACGTTTTCTTAAGAAAATTATTAATTTTTTAGTTTTCGAAATTGTTTCCCTGAGGTATAATTATCATAAAAAAAATTGACTTAAAGGTAATTTAAAACTGAATTAACCTAAAATTAAAAGAAAATCAGAAAAAAACTTACCTATGACGAATCCTTTGAGACTCAAAACAAAAGTAAGCTCTAGTCTATTTATTGTGATATCCTTTACTGTTAAAATCTGTGCCTTGTAGAGTCCCTTTGAAAGTTTATAAAATTATGTATGTAACTTAAGTATAGTCATCTCATGTAATTTAAGTCGAAGAAATAAAACATTATTGTATTGTATATTGTAAAAGTAAGCTCTAATGATTTTTTTTTTTTGGTTTACATCAGTTCCTAATGTGACAGTCACAATGAAGTTACAAATTTTACTTAGTTTGGTATTTTTTGGAGTTTCAATGCAAGAATCGATCTTCATGAAAGGTCAAACAACTCGATTCGACCATGTTTGGACTTCAATAATACGACTTGCATCTGAGTTGAATGGCTTAGAATATCGAAAAGTTCCATTTTTTGATATTTTTGGAACAGATGACTTAAGCTTGGGATACCAAAGAGCTCGATTAATGGCAGAAAATAATGAAATAAATTATATATCGTACCTTCAAGAGCAGTGTCGACAAAACTCAAGCTTAGAAATTGAGCTTCACGAGTTTTTGTCTTTCTATCATAAAATGCCATTTTGCATAGCGGTTCGGTACAGTAGCAAAGAAAAGTTTTGTATGACCATCTTGACCAAAGGAAAACTTCCTGGATTGTTAAATAAAAGTGTAGATGTCATAGTTGCTGATAAGTTACTTTTTATCACAATTTTTTCAAAAGACATTGTGAAAAATTCGTTAACTGTTTATGGAATTGTGAAAATATCAACTTATTCAGTTTATTTCGAGAAAGCATATCAGAAAGTACTGAAATTGTATGCAGAACGCAAAAAGTCAAATGTAACTTTGGAAGTTTTGTATTATGATCCAAACATTGAAGGCGTTAAGGACAAGAAAAAGTTTCATGGAATAGTTTGTAAAGTAAATGAGGAGCCCGCGAAAAATTATACTCGATACAGTTCAATGGAAATATTCTGCATAACATTTGGAGCTCATTTACTTTTGGTTTTAATTGCTATTTTTTGTCATTATCGACATCTATGAAAAATTAAATCAAACAAATTTTTTTTTTATTTTTCACAAAATTTTAAAAAATGTAAAAAAAAAATATTTTAAATAAAATATATGTCAATAAATTACAAAATTTAATTTTTATGAAATCACTTAAAATTCTTATCATTTAAAAAATTTTAATTTTTATTACTTCTTTGTTTCTTTTTAAAAATAAAACAAAATTAGGGGACTCCCGTAAAAAAGTAATAAATTACAAAAGCAACTGTTAAATGTGTTAACCGAGTCTAAACCGTAGACCTCAAAAAATTTCTTTTATCAAAACATCAGAAGAAAATGTATTTATGACACAAGAATCACCTTAACCTATTAAAAAATTTAAACAAAATGCCGAAATCTTGTAGTTTCAAAAATATAGGAAGAAAATTTTTACTACTGAACATTTGTTTTGTTTGTTGTTTTTTTATATGTCATTCATAAAAAAACATAATTTTTCTATTAAAAAAAAATTAAGAAAAAAAAAACAAATAAACGAAACGAAAAATCTGTTCAATCTCGATGAATTTTATTTATTTATTTTCTGAATTATTTTTCAGTAAATAGAACAGAACGCCGTGGGTTGTCGGCAGTTCATTCTTTCTCTCTCTCGAGTGAAATATAGCCACGAGTGATTCAAGTGCATCGCGTAACGCCGCCTCTCGTTATCACATACGACTTACATATAATTGATTCCAATTAATTACGAGCGATAGTCATAATAATCGCCTTATTTTTATTTGCTCTGATAATTATTACTGATGTCTTTAATGTCTTAAATATGAAAATGACGACACTTATTTCGAAAAATAAAATAAAAAATTAATAAAAATGATAAATGTTTGACATCTGAAATGGTCAATGGATGAAATCATCTTGTCTCTGTGACCCGTAAATAATTTGTAAACAACTGAATTTTATAATTTTGAAAGAAATTCTTTCTTTTTTGTCGCATGGATGTGACTTTATTATTATAAAATTGTAAATATTTATTGAGATTGAGATCAAATACGACACAAATTTTGATAGAACGGAACAGAGAAAGAGATTAAAGTCGTTCACAAAAAACAGAACAGAATAACAATAATCAGTCCCCATAATAATAAATTATATAATTTACACTGACCACACACAATTTTTGTCATTTTATTTTATTTTTTTTGTGTTTATTTGACAGTGAAGTAGATGCATTCACGCATCATTGATATATTTATCTGTACGGATGTTTACACAAAAAATTACTCGTGTAGTCGCTTTTTTATGACATTAAAAGAATTTTTACTCGTGTATGAGGGAATGCAGTGAAGGAGATGAAACTATTATATTAAAAAATTATTAAGAGTCGAAAATGACTTTAAAATATTTAATTTCTTTAAAAAAACTATATTGAAGTTTTAATATTGAAAATTTAATTTAACTTAAATAAAATGTTTCTTTTAAAAAAAATATTCTAATAAACATTTTGTGGAAATTAAATTTTAAGCAATCTAAGCATGCATCGTAAAATAGAGTAAGCTCTCTTTAGAAGTATGAAACTGATTTCTAATGACTCCAATATAATATTGGTACTTATTGATCTTTTTTTTAAGTCTCTTCTTACTCTCTGATCCAATGAGCAAAGCAGACAAAAATTCTTATGATCCTGCTTATGACAGATGAGTCGGTAAAAAACAACTGCATTCAATAAGGGATTTCCGAATAGGCCATAGTCGTTTATATAAAGTTTTTAAAGAGCATTAAAGAACGTTTACGAAGTATGCTTCATGTCTTTCCTTTAATATTTGTAACAAGATTTTGCTTCCGTTTTATATTTTGTATGGTTGTCTTATTCCAAAAATGTTCCTCTTTTAATCTTCCTTTTTTTGATTTGTGAACATATTAGTATAAAAGTTGAATTAACAAAAGTTTCAGAATTCTCATTTTATGGAATTTTTCGTATTAAGAATTTTTTTTTGAAAATTTGTCGATCCGATTTACTTTTCAAAACCTAAAACAAAAAAAAAATATTAAAAATAATTTTAAAATTAAAAAAATACTTACACCTTTGACTCCTACTTCTTTCGTACGCCACTGCATTGATAATGAACTAAACAATATCAACAAGTTCAGAATCTTTATTAATTTTACTATAATGTTTTTGATGATGAGATCAGTAGGCGCAGCTTCAATTGATAACGCGAGTATATTACGTCAATTTGTCTTGTTTCTTGAGAAAATTATATTTTTTAAATAATTATTTAAAATTAAATCATCCGAATAATTCTTACTTAAATTCTTCGATACGGGTCAAACTTTCTTTTTTGTTATATAATTCGAGCGTCCCTTTCTCTTTAACTTTTTTGGTTTGTTCATCATGTCAAGTAAGTAAAGAACTTGCCGACCCTTTTAATTTTATTAAAGAACATTTCGAATAAATTACAGTTAATTAAATGCATTTTACTCACATACGCGGTTTAGTTTTGATGGAGTTTTGATTACTTTTATGTGTCATTCTTCCCAATTTTTTTTTTCGAAATTTCTCTTCTCCTACTGTATTTATAATAAATAATTACATAATTGAAGCTTATCATGAAATATAAATAAAAACAACGGAGAATGAATGAAAGAACAAACAAACAGCGGAACGGGTGCATATTTTGTGTTGTCTTTCTTTCAACGACTACTCAACGAAATAGATACTAAACAAATAAATACTCGTCTCATGTGAGTGAGTGATATTAAAAAGGTGCCTCGCTATCGACTAAATATATAGTGCGCTGCGAAAGAAACAAAAAGGTCATTGACCATGCATTTATTTTTTGTTCTAACGCGTTTTGCTCCGTGACACGTGAAATAACTGTTTAGAATAACATTAAAAAAAGTAAAATTAAAACCATAAAAAAAAATCGAATGTTGAAAAGTTGATATATTAATCGAGAGATCACGTGCTTACAGATTTATGCGTGATTTTATCCAGATTTTATGACACCGATAAGTTTTTTTTTTACTATTTTTTAATAGAATGCATCATCGCCTTAGTTTCCTCCTACGTCTTGAAATTTTCACTACTGATCTAAATCTATCTCATTTCTCATTAAATGCAAATTAAACATCATCCTACGACAAGCAGTTATGCAGATTGACGAGATACCTGCTCGAAAAAGTGCATTCATTCACAAAAATATCAAAGTTACTTTTAAACTTGAATGAAGAACCAATAAAGTACAAAAAAACCTGATCTTCGACGAATCTCATAAAAACTGGCTCCCACGCATTCTTACAGATAGATGAAAGTCCCTGACATGCACGATTTTTATGTTAAACTTACGTTCCATGAGACACCTTGTAAAAATTCCTCAACGCTTTAAAGAAGTTTTGTTGCAAAAGAGATAAAAATCGTTTCGGGTTTCAATTTTATAAATAACCCTCAGACAGTTTTTTTTTAAATTAATGTTCTAACGAAATTCAATATAGTTAACTAACTAAACGTTTTTAATAACTCCCAATTTTTTTAAAGAAAAAAACATTAATAACATATTCTCGAGACAGCAGCAGACAAAAAACATTTGGCGAAGAAACTAAAACAGGATTAGTCGTATTTTAACCTTTATTTATATGGTTTGAGATAAATGATATTGAATTGGAGCAAAATAGCGAAGAACGGGTAAAATGGAGGAGCAAAAATTTTGACAAGATACGTTTTCGGTAGTAGACAATGAAACAGAACAGGGTTTGAAAATTAACTATGGGAATGACTGAAGTTTTGCTTTTTACTGATTTGTAAGAAATTTTAACAAATAAAATTTGAACAATTTAATTTTAAATGATAAAAATTTTACAAAATGGAAAATTTCGAATAACAGATTTAAAATTTAAAAAAAAATAATTAAAAATAGTAAATTTAAATAAAAAGTTTTCAAAAATAATAAATTTATATTTAATAATAATTATTTATTAAATTTAAAAAAAAAATAAAATTTATTTAGCGAAATTAATTTTCAATTAATTAATTATTTTTGATTATTTTTTAAAATTATTTTTAAATTAATTTTTTAATTAATTAAGAAAACTTGCTTTATTTGGAAAAATTGAAATAATTTTTTAAATAAAAAATACTAATTAAAAAAACTTAACAATTTAAAAAAATAAATTTTTCAATAAAATTTATTAATTAAAAAAAATAATTTTTGTAAATAAAATTTTTTAATAAAAAAAACTTAAAAATTAAAAAAAAAATAATTTTTTTTTAATAAAATTTGTTTAATTTTGATAAACAGAAAAAATAGTTTTTTTAATAAAATTTATTAATTAAAAAAATAATTTTTGTTAATCAAATTTTTTAATAAAAAAAACTAAAAAATTAAAAAAAATAATTTTTTCTATAAAATTTATTAATTTAAAAAAAATAATTTTTTTAATAAAATTTGTTTAATTTTGATAAACAGAAAAAATAATTTTTTTAATAAAATTTATTAATTTATTAAAAATTTATTAATTAAAAAAATAATTTTTTTAAATAAAATTTGTTTAATTTGGATAAATTGAAATAAATAATTTTTTTAAAGAAAATTTGCTTGGTTTGAATTTTGACTGCCGATAAAATTTCATTTTAAGAAAATTTCAAATTAAAAACTCACTTTTTAGACGACTCTTGTTCGATAAATAATTTTTTTAAGAAAAAATGCTTGATTTGGATAATTGAAATAATTTTATTAAAGTAAAATTTGCTTATTCAAATTAATTGATTAATTGAAATTAATTATTCAAAAAATTAAAAACTTACCTGTTAAAATCTACAAACTTAAATGTCAACCCTGTCAAATTTTCGCTCTCATAGACATCTCGCAGCAATTTTTCTTCCCAATTTGATTGATGACCATATCAGACACGCATGAGTCACGCAATTTTATCAACATATTTATGTGTAATTGCGCCTACCCATTGTTCATTTTTATCAACTCGATGATGCAAAACCTCGTAATCTATTGTTTGTTTAGTGATAAATTCCTCGTCTTCGTTCTCCAATAAATCACCTTATGCTGTGATAAATTTTATTGAACGCCAAAAATGTTCTTTAATAAAAAATAAAAAACAATTATTTTGGTCAACGAAACGCGAAGAGACAATAAATTTTACATTTAAGTCGATTAAAAACGGTTCTTCTCGCGCGCTGATGTAATAAAATAATGGGCACTTGACGACGCGTTAACTAGATTTATGACTCGGATCGCAACCTTGTACTTTACTTTTGATAATTTCAATGTCAATGGTGTTGTGTTACATGTTTTTTGTTATGTCTCCGCGCACTTTTTATTGTTTTGAAAAGAAATTTTTGTTTAGACATTTGATAAATTTATGTCGAACCGCAAATCCGATTGATGGTAATTGATACACTTAATATTTCCGTAACGGGATTGCTTCGTGTGGCGTTCGAATCCCATCAATAAGAATCAATTTCATCGAGTTTTTCGAAAAAAACCACGACATGACGTCTGAAAATTTAGGTCAAAACGAGACTTTATCAGTTTTCTTCAAGTGAAGTCGTTAAAAAGTACTTTTTATCGTGACATCATGTCACTTTACCATCAAGAGACACGAGTGTGTGGCATTGGCATGACATTTTTTTATTTTAAAGTAAAAATGCATTTAATTACGTTCAGAACTGTTTGTTTGACTTTCAACCATAAATCATTCGGTCTTGTCGCACAAAACATTTTCTTCGAGTTTTATGCTTGTTTTGTCGCGTAATTGCTGAATTCTCGCGCCGTCGTCTGTCACATTGGTGTTTATTCACATGAATTTGCATTTTTTGCTTCCTTCTTTCTTCGTCTGAAAAAAATCTAAAAAATAAAAAAAAAATCAATTAAAAAAATGAACTTGAAATTTTTATCAAAAATTAAATTTAATTAATTAAAAATTCTTGATAAAAAAAATTATTTAAATTTATTCTGAGAATTTAACCAAAATGCAATTTTTAATTTAATTTTAAAATTCAACTCAGGAAATTCGAAATTTATGTAAATTAATTTTATTAATCATCGTGGTCGTCAATTTTTTTGGAAGTGCTCGTATTTAAATTGACTCAGAGGTGACTTTAATTTTTATCGTTTTTTGCCTTTTATGACTTTTACACGATTCGGTTAGTTAATGACATAATAAAGTCATAAAATTCGATAAAAAAAATCAATTTTTTTCGAAGAAAAGTTCATTTTTTGTGTTCAAAAAAGTAATAAAAAAGACAAAAGAAAGAACGTAATGCATAAAAATTCACCGGGATATGATGTCATTGTTCGTTCTGAGCAATGCAACGACACGAAGCACACCTAAATTTATATGAAACACGCGGTTTTTGTGAATTTATTTACTTTGCAAGTTGAAAATTTTATGAGTGATAGAGACAATTATTAGTCGGCAATGAGCTTATTTGTAAAATTTTTGCATAGAAATTGCGTAATTGAGTCGCAATGTAATAAATTCTGCAATAAATGTTTATGGTTTACGTGTCCTCGAGTTGTAATTGGGAGTAATTTGTTGGAAATTTTTTTTTGGTTTTGGTTTTTCCCGTTTTTTGGTGTAAATTTGATTAAAAGAATTAAGAAAAAATTTAAATTAAAAAAATCTTAATAAAATTAAAAATTAAATTTAAATAAATAAATTTTAAATTGATAAATTTTTATTAAACAAATTAATTTTTTTAATTTATTTAAAAATTAAAAAAAAAACAAAAAAAAAATAAAAAAAAACAAAAAAAATATAAAATTAAAAAAAAAATAAATAAATAAAAAATTTTAATTAAATTAAAATTACTTAGTTAATTTTTAATTTTTTTTTTTAGTTTTTTAATTAAAACTTAAAATTTTAATAAAAAAAAAATTAAAAAATAATTAATTTAATAAAATTAATTTAATTAAATTAAATTATTTTGTAATTTTTAATGTTTTATTATTTACTTATGTATTTAAAATTTTAAATTAAAAAAATCAATTATTAAAAAAAAAATATATAAATTAATATAAATTTAATTAAATTCAAAATTAATTTAATTTAAATTTTCAATTAAATTTAAAATTAAATAATTTTTTTAATTATTTTTTTTTTAATTAAAATAAATTTCTCAATTATTTAATTTAATTTATACATAATTAAATAATTTTATTATTTTTTTACAATTTTTTAAATTTCATTTTATTTTTATTAATTTAAAAAAAATATTACAAATTTTTAAACTTGAATTTCAATAAAAATTTAATAAAATTAGCAAAAAAAATTAATTAAAGTTCATAATATTTCTCTAAAAAAATTTAAAAAAAATAATTTTTTTTAATTTTAAAATTAACTGAAAATTTATTATTATTTTTTTTTCTTTTTCTATGAAAAAAATTAAATTTTTAACATTTTTTTATCAATTCTGATCTCATAATCTCACGAAAAATTCTCATAACGAGACCCTATTATAAAATAATGAGCTATAATGACACAAATCATCATCTCTTTTGTCTGTCGAGTCAATTTCATGTAACAATCGTGTCATGCCTGACTGACAATAGAAAATTAATGAAGTGATAAATGAACGAGAACACAAGAAGAAGAAGAGAGATGTAACAAGATCGTTACTTCCGATTTTTTTTCTCTTCATTTTTTTCCGTGACTCGTTCAGGATTAAAACCTGTTCCGCGCCCAACTCGTAAAAACAAAAAAAAATTACTTCACTTACATGATCAAGTCACAGCTGTGGGAGTACCTTTATTATTACAATTAATCTCTTTAACCTCAAGTCGGCAGCGACAATTCAAAGGTCTCTCCATAAAAGGTCAAAAACTCGTAAAAAAATTTTTTTGCACACTTGAATTCACTTTTTGAACATGACCGAGAGACATGACAAGAAAATGCACTTTAATGCAATTTTATGTTCGGTTTTCGGATTAAAAACTTTGGCAATGAACCAGAATTCTTTATTGTTTGTGAGTCATTTGCATTTTGATTAACAAAATGTAGGTGCATGATCTCATAAGTCTCGAAATTTTTGAAAAGGGTTCGCAACTAATTGTTTCTTTTGTCTTTTTTTTTTCGTTGCAGGAGGACAGATGAAGAACATCAACGGGCAGAAATACGTGATAAATCACAGAGCGCACGATGGATATTACGTCAGCAAAGCGTGTGCAGTGTTATGGCTACTGTCTGCATTGGCAGCCCTCTTAACTGTCTTTTTGTTGACTTATTTTCTCACAGCAGCAGCTCCAAGGTATGTTTTGTGAACCATATGTTAAAAATAATTTTTATAAAAATATTTGTCTCGAACGCGAAATATTTTTAGAACAGAATTTATTAATAATTTCGGTGCAATTTGCAAATTAATTCATCATTCGCACAGCGAGACGTACAAAAAATGAAGAATTTTAAATACCTGTTAACTTTTTCAAGCTGTTTCGCTAATTAATGCGACATGACTTTGATTCCCGATTGACACAAAAGTTCAACAAAAAGTGATTTGAAGCGTGAAATTGTGCAACCATGACCCAAATTTTCTTGGACCGCAAACGTGTCGCAATATTTTTAGCAATGCAGAACTTGAAATCGATACTCCTTGCTTTTAAATGCAATTTTAATGCAAAAAATTCTCATAAATTTCCCTTATTTTTAATTTTTTTTTCAGTTGTCAGATCCAAAATGATCATTACGACACAGATGGAACATACGCAAGCGGAATAGTAGGCGTCGTTGGAGATCATCTTCCGCGACATTCAGATTCTCCAAGTTCTCGCAATGGTCGAAATAATGACGATTTCGACGAGGATTATTACAAAGATGAGGGTCCTGACAAGGAAAATGATGAAATTAAGCTGTACGAGGGATGGAATCCAACGGAATACGAGTAAGTTTTATTTATGTCTCAATCAATCACGAAACAAGTGTTTATTACGCATTCCTTATTGGGGCAGTAATCGTAAATATAAAGCAACGACGTGAGAATTTATTGGCGATATTAGTGTCAATTCAGTGTTGCAGTTGAACAAAGTGTTGTTAAAATCAATTTATTGCAAAAAATTAAAGATTTTAAAAGCGGTTGAAGAAAATCAGTTAAGAAACGTTTGGTATAAGCAACAAATTATCGTGATTAAAAGAAATACGATGATGAATAGAATTCATTAAAGACCATTCAATTAGCAAGAAAATGAAATGAAATAAACTTGCTGATTGTAATGGATGTCAGTGTTATAATATTATGAGTAGATTATCTATTACGGTGACCATACTTCAGAAAGAATCATTTCTTTGTGATTTTTTTTTTGGTTTTAAAAATTTTTTAAATTTCATAAAAATCTTTGTTAGTTTTTTACATAAAAAGGTCTTTCGAAAAACATTCTTTAAAAAGATTATTAAAAAAACTTCAAATTTCAATCAATTAAAAAATTTTTAGTTTTTGAAGTTCATTAAAGGAGTCTTTAAAAGTTGATAAAATTTAAATAGTTCAAAAAAGTTATAAGACGTAAGTCAAAAAGAAAAAAGTTCTTAAAGATTTCCAATCTTGAACTCAAAATGCTTTAATTCATGACAGTCTTCTCGAAGAATTTCTGTATAGCAGCTTGTAGTTGATGTGAAGATGTAACTTGTCTTTTTCTTTGAGTTGAGTCTGAACCTTAGATTCTGCCTTATGTTGTCTGTAACAATAAAGTTTTTCCATTGTAACCCCAATTACTATGAAAACTCAATCAATTAATTAAACAATCGCTTTATTCTTCCAAAATTATCCAAAATATCGCCAGCACGTCTATCTTCTTTTCTCTCTGCCACAAAAGTGACATCTCTCCCTCGTAACCGACGACAGGTAATAGATATCATTTCTGCTCTGTATACTTATTTGTTTCGGATCATGTTCAGATTATATTGAAACCTTAATTTCCTTAGTTTTCACAATTGATAAAATAATGTTAATTTTGTAAATGATATTCGTTTTTGAACATTCGGAAAGTAATTAATTTGTTTTTAAGAAAAACTCAAGTCAGCTGAAAATTTAAAAAAATTTAAATTCAAATTTAAAAAAAAATATTAAAAAATTTTGGATTTTCGATACTTACAGTTAAAGTCTTAAAAAAAATCTTGTAATTTAAAAAAAATATACCTTTAAGTTTGAACTTTCTGTTCAAACTCCCTGATGAAAAATTTCATCGCAACAGTTGGTTACCCTACCTTCGCCTTCATTCGTTTAAAAAACTGCAATATTACGTGCTTGGAGAAGTTAAAATCATAATCGATTTCTCGTTTGTTCTTCTCTTTTTTTGCATTCATTCTCCGCAAGTACACTTTTATCGCTTCATTCTTTCTTTCTTCGCATCTTTAAAGCAAAAAAAAAAACAAAGTTCTGTTTTTTCAATCGCCATCGCCTCAATTGTTGTGATACTTTCTACCGCCTGAGGCTACTTACCGTCATAAATGCATTTTGATTAACGCAGCAAATAATTTATTATAACTTGTCAAGAATTTTCCTTGGTCTTCTTCTTGGCAGATGTGCGCGATATGTGCTCCGCACGTCTCAAGGGAGTCGTAAAATATGCGGCAAAGTCAATTGATGGGTGTAAAAATTGAATTTAAGTTACCTTTAAGAGATAATTTTGTAAACAAACAACGCATCCCATTGAGAGTGCTTTCTTTTTGTTGCATTATTTATGCCATGAGTGCGGTTATTATGATAAATAATGTTGCAATGGGAGTGTTTTTTGTCTCAATTAAACTCGTTCGGGACCAAAATTAACAGTTACTCGGCATTTTAATTGATCTTATCTCTGACTTGCTATCTTATCTTGCGAGTTTAAAAAAACTTTAGCTTGAACAAATATTTGTTTCTCATTACATCGGAATTTCTGCTTCAAGAACTTAATTGTCTTTGCGTGTCGCGCATTTTTGCGTCGAATTTCTCGATCATCTCTGCTGACATTTCTTCTTTGCCTGCGTTGACTTTTCCTTGGCGGATCATTCGGAGGTCGTAACTTGGCAAGACGGCCTGTACTCGTTTTTTGACATCAGCGTAATTGTTTGCTGGATTTTTCTTCATGTTCTCGAAGGAAAGATGATGCAAAAGTTTCTCAATTTGATCGTTGGACAAGGATTTGTTGAAAAAGTTACAAAGATCGAGTAAAGTTGATTTGAGGTCTTTTTTCATCTCTTCGTATTTTAAGACTTTCATGTTTGAATATACTTTGGCAAGACGATGATATTGCTCGTAATGATCCCAATAGCTGCCATATTCAACTAAAAATGAAATATTTTAAATAAAAATTCGATTAAGAAAAAACTTAAAATTGAAACTTACCTTCTCCTTTAAGATAAAGTGTCAAAAACTCTTGTAATGATCCTTGATATAAGTAAGCATCTTTATTGAAGTAATACCAAGATACAGCAGCATCTTTTGCCTCTCGATAAACATATACAATCTTCGGTTTGACTTCCCATAATTTGGTTGGCAAGAAAGCTATTGGCAAATGGCTCTTGATAAATCTGGGTCTCTTCATGTTTTTTACTCGATCCAAATATGTTATTTCTTCTGTTCTATTCAAAATTGCAGATTCCCTAAAAAACAGTTCAAGTTTAAAGTTTCAGCTCAAATTCATAACTTTCCCTATGGGCGAAAAACGGGTCAGATTGATCCCTTAAGGGAATTTTTTGATCCCTTAAGGGATCAATTTGTCATTTGTCATCAGCAGACCCAACAATTTGAATCATTCAAGAGATCATTTTGATCCCATAAGAGATCAAATTGATCTCCTAAAGGGGTTAAATTGATCACTTGAAGGGATAAAATTGATCACTTGAAGGGATAAAATTGACCACTTGAAGGGATCATTTTCTCTTGAATGATTCAAATTTTTGGGTCTGCAGATGACAAATGACAAATTGATCCCTTAATGGATCAAAAAATTCCCTTAAGGGATCAATCTGACTCGTTTTTCGCCCATAGGGTTCAGGTTACAACTCACTCAATGACGGGAAATCGTGTTTGAAGGGTTTCTCGACCCTCATTTTCAACATCGACCTCTTTGCAAACTTGCCAAACTGCTTCTTGGGTCCAATTACTTCCGGTTCGCGGAAAAGCAAGTACCCAAACATCATCTTCGTAAACTTCCAAGTTGCGAATCTCGTCGAGAGAGTGTTGAAACTTTTCCGGTACAACGACACTATTGAACTTCTTTTGAACTTCAGCAGGTAATGGAGTTGACGGAAGCGGATCTTTCAAGATGAACTTTACTTCATCAGGTTTAATCTTTTTACCCGGAGCTAATGAAGCGAAATTTGAAACAGCTGAATCTAACGTCTGAATTTCGTAAGACATGATGATGAACTGAGTTTATGTTGAACGAGTTTGTCTTTTTTCAGTTCTAATCTTATCATTTTAGGTTCAATCCAATTTTTCATTGTTTTCTTATCAAGGGTTACATGTTTAGAAATAGAACAAAATTTTGCGTTGTTACTGAAACTTTGTGAGTTAGTTCATTTGACGTCGAAAAATGTCTCTAAATTAAATAAAATTCAAATTTTAGGTTAAAAAATTACCTCAAAAACGCCTTCAGATGTAAAAAAAATGTGGAAAAACCTAAAATTTTTATCTCCAAGTCTCTGTTGATAACAAACCAAACTATTATTACGAACCATAACGTGTCGACGACATAACTCGTAAACATTTATTCACGAGACTGGCGCCAGAATGTTTGCACTGTTGCCTCTACTTCTGTACATTTTTCTATCGTAGAAAACAAAAATTCTGACACAGTTCCTACTTTTTTTCCCTTTCTATATAGAAAAGTACTCGAAAGGAAATCAACGTCGTCGTCACATAATAAACTCGTAAACTTTCTTCTTCAGCATTCAGGACATTGTGCCAATTTTTATCACTTTTACTGCTGCGAAACGACCTTGCGCTGATAAAAATCTTCTATTTTCGCCAGGGAGTGTTTTGTTAATGACTCACTTTTCGCATTTGCCAATTCTACCGATAATTTTATCAATCGATGTCTATTTTTGCCATGAGTTCAAAATAGCAATTATAGTGCGCCAACCACACATTGCTTTGAGTATAAATAAAACTATATTGGAATTCATGATAAAAACAGAAAAAAACGAACGAATGAATGGAAATGGCGTTAAATTACCGAACAAAAATAACAAATAAATTAGAAGTGAGTTGAATGGCATCATTACGATGACGAATGGAATTCTCTATAATCAAACCAATGACTTTATAAAAGTGTCTCTTGAGACAGACTGTCGTGCAGATATTCTGAGATTATCGCAATTAATGTAGAACTCAAAAGAGGAGGAAACGAATTTATCAAGAGATCTGTCACGACACATTTGAATGCAATCGATAAACAAGTGCATGAAAAAAAATGTTGGAAAAGTGCAGAAATAGGTCATCATGACAAGTCAAGAATGAATGAAAAAAATCCATTTATTTTCTGCAATTATGCATGGAATGGAAGAAAAATGAAATGAATCATAGAGAAAAAAGTTATCAGATCAGGAAATATTCTTTAATAATTCTTTAAACATGATGTTGAATTGTATTTCAACATGCAAAGTTCATGTTTCTTGAAGGTTTTAATATGGAAATTGCTTTAGAAAAGTGTTTCCGATTATAATTTGAATTTTTAGAATTAAAATTTGAAAGTAAAAAGATAAAATTACAAAAGCGTATTTCATCAAAAAGTTTTAATGAAGAATTTTTAAAATATTTTAATATATATTTTTTATGAAAAAAAATTATAATAATTAAATATTTTTATATTTTAAATATAGTTATAATTTTTTTTAATATTTTTATTTTTAATTAACTGATGATATTTTGAACTTGAAAATATTTTTTTTAGTTTTTTTTAGTTATGATCTTATCAGTTGCAATTGCATAAAAAAATAAAGTAGGCGTTGAAAGGAATATAGTTAAATTTTTTCTGCTAATGAAAATTTAATTAATAAAAAAATAAATTTAAGCACTTTTAATAAGTTATTAACTCCATTTTAAATTCAAAAACAAAGCTAAACATTTTGTCTAACGAATTTATTAAAATGAGCCTTCAAAGAACACCTATTAAAATGCAGCTGAGAAATCGCAACAAAATGGCGGAAAAAAATATTCTGGAAGATGACATAATTGAAATTAATGATGGAAATTCAAACAAAGGAGATGATACCTTCATGGAAGAATTGCTTAGAATTTCGGAACTTTCGAGGAAAAAGAAAATTGCAAATTTTTTTCAATTTGAAACAGACAAAATAACTTTCAAAGAGCTAACTTTCATAAATTTTTGGAAAAATTTTGGAAATTTTTTGGATTTATTAATTAGCCTTTATTTAATTTTTCTATAATTTTTTTGTTTAATTTAAATTTCAATAATTTTTCTTTTAGCATTATTAACTTTACGGTAATCTGATTTTGAATAATTTTTTTTTTATCAATATTTTTTAAAAAAGACGTCTCAAAGACTTAATTTTTCATTAGTTTCGCGCGTTTTTGCGTCAAATTTCTTAATCATCTCTGCTGACATTTCTTGTTTTCCCGTATTGACTTTTCCTTGGCGAATCATTCGGAATTCGTGACCTGGCATAACACTTTGCATTTGCTCGTTGACATGAGAATAATTAGTTGCTGGATTTTTCTTCATGTTCTCGAAGGAAAGATGATGCAAAAGTTTCTCAATTTGATCGTTGGACAAGGATTTGTTGAAAAAGGTACAAAGATCGAGTAAAGTCGATTTGAGGTCTTTTTTCATCTCTTCGTATTTCAAGACTTTCATGTTTGGATAGACTTTGGCAAGACAAAGATATTGTTCGTAATGATCCCAATAGTTTCCATAACCAACTGAAATTTTTATGTTTTTTGAATTAGTTTAAAAATGATTTAAGAAATTACCTTCGCCCTTGAGATAAAGTGTCAAAAACTCCTCTAAAGTTCCTTCATATAACAAAGCATCTTTGCTGAAGTGATACCATGAAACCGCAGCATCTTTTGCCTCTCGATAAACATAAACCATCTTCGGTTTGACTTCCCATAACTTCGTTGGCAAGAAAGCTATTGGCAAATGGCTTTTAAAGAATCTAGGTCTCTTCAATTTTTTTATCTCATCGAATGGTGTTAGATCTAATATATCTGATACATTATCCTGAAATAGAGGTTCCCTGAAAAACAGGATTTTTAATATTTTTTCTTACTTTATTTAAAAAGAAAACTCACTCAATAAACGGGAATCGATTTTTAAGGATTTCTCGACCCTCATTTTCGATATCGACCTCCTTGCAAACTTGCCAAACTGCTTCTTGGGTCCAATTACTTCCGGTTCGTGGAAAAGCTAAGACCCAAACATCGTCTTCGTAAACTTCAAAGTTGCGAATTTTGTCGACAAATTCTTGAAATTTCTTTGGCAAAACGACGCTATTGAAATGCTTTTGAATTTCAACGGGCAAAGGAGTTGAAGGTAGATCTTTTAAGACGAATTTTACATCTTCAACATTTGCTTTTTGATTCTCGACAAATGAACCAAAATTAGAAGAAGTTGGATTTAACGTCTGAATTTCGAAAGACATGATGAAGAACTAATGCAGTTTTACCAATTTTTTTTTTGTTTCTATGCATTTATCTTATCAATTGAAGATTTGAGATCAATGACCAATGACCTTGAAAAATTTTTTTTTTTTTTGGCGAAATTGATAGGTATTATTGGTTTTTATAGCAGATAAAATGATTGATTTCATTTTAGATCGAAAATTCTCGAACTTTTTTTACATTCTTTAAATGATAATTATTATTTATTAAAATAATTAAAAAAAAAATAATAATTAATTAATTTTTTGAAAATAAAAAAAAAAATTAATAAAAATTTTATTTAATTAAAATTTAATTTATTTAATTAAAAAATTTTTTTTTTTTTTTTTTTTTTTTTTTTTTTTTTTTTATTAAAAAAATTTTATTGAAAAAATTTAAAATAATTTTAATTTAAAATTAATTTATTTATTTTTAAAAATTTTAATTTCATACTAAAAATAAAATTAATTCAAATTCATTTTTTACATTTCAATTTTAAGTTATATTAAATAAATTTCTTTTTTTTTAATTCAAAAATTGGTTGAAAATAAAATAAAAATTAATTAAAATTTTAAAAATTTTTCTTAGAATCTCTATGAAGCTAATTTTTTAATGAACTTCTGATAGTTTAAATTTTTTTAATTTATTGATGAAATTACTCAAAAGTTCACACCTTTAAACCTGAAAAGAAAAAAAAATGAAAATTTATCAAAGAAAGGTGTTACTTGAAAAGGAAATTAAAAATAAATGTGATGAAAAATTACCTTCATGACCTATATTTTTCCATTTGAAATAAAAATTATTAGTTTTCAGCAAAAAAGCAATAATTTTTTTAAAAGCTAAAAACATCAAATAAAAATTTGTATCTCACTTTTTTGGCACACATTTCCACACTACTGCAATAAAAAAAAACTTTCCTCGTTGTTAAATGTTCTATGCTTTTAAATTAATTAGCAAAACTCGTGCGGAGACAATCGTGCTTATCACATAGCGAAATTTCTGTCAAAACAAATAAATTTCAATTTCCTACAAAAAAAAATTTTTTTTGCCACACACAATGTAGAAAAGGTCAAGGCTAATTATTCGCATCATCATCTCGCTTCTACATCGATGTTAGAAAAAATTTCTTCACAAAACAATAAATTCGATCATTAAAAGTATTTTTATGGCATTTTAAAAGTAAAAACCAATATCGACGTCCCACACGTGCATTAAGAAAAAAAAATTGAACGTCAGGAATTATTTTTTTGGGAGAATTTTAACCCACATTTTACACGTAAAAATGTTGTTTAAAATGTTTTTGGGTTGAAAAAATGTGCGAAACAGCAAAACAAAATAATATAATAAAAATAATTAATCTCCTCTATAAACATTGTTTATAGTCTCGCACATTGCGTAGTGACTCACGAAAGTTGTCAAATACTGTCACAAGAGATAGTGCATACGCCCAACAATTGTTTAGAATTATATTTTTAAATATTGTAGATTGTCAGTTTTGGTGTCTTATCTACAAGAAAATAGGCGCCAACCTATATTTTGATATTTTTTAAAAGATTTTTGAACTTAAAGTGCACTATTTAATAAAAAAAACTAATTTTAATTTTAAAATTTTATTATGCAAATAAAAATAAATTATTAATTAAAGTTTTTAAAAAATAAATTAGAGAAATATTTATTTTAATTTAAATAAATAAATTAATTAACATGTAGGTATTAACAAAAATTAACTAAATAAAATAATTTTATAAAATATGAATTTAAAATAATTAATAAAGTATTTTAATTTGACATTTATTAAAATTATTTTTTTATCAAATTTTTTTTTATTATTTTTTTAAATTAATTGAGGTAAAATTAAAAATAATAATTTTTTTAATAAATAAATTTATGGATGAATAATTAAATTAAATTTCAATATAAAAAATTAAAACAAAATTAATTTTAAATCCAAATCTTAAAAAAATAATAAAATAAATAAATTCAATATTAAAATAAATAGTAAATTATTTTTTAAAGAAAATTTAAAAAAAATATTTAAATTTAATTTATTAAAAAATTAATTTTTAAAATTAAAAAAATATTATTATTATTATTATTAAAAAAAAATAAAAAAATTTAAAAAAAATTTTATAAAAAAAAAAAAATAAATTATTTTTTTATAAAAATCTAAAAATTTTATTTCAAAAAAAAATTTAAAAAAAAATTTATTAAAAAAAAAAAAAAAAAAAATAAATAAATTTAATACATTTTTTTTTGTAATTAAAGAAAAAAATATTTATAAAAGAATTAAAAAAAAAATAAAAAATTAAAATTAAGCTTATTTAAAAAAATTGAAGAGAAAAATTTGAAAAAAAATTGAAATAATAAAACTTTTTTTAAAAAAAATTTTTTTAATTTTTAATTTAATTAAAATTTTAATTTTTTGATTAAAATTATTGAAATAATATTTAAATTTATTTTAAATTAAAAAAATTTTATTTTTTTTTACTGAAAATTTAAATTCAAAAAGTTCAAGTTCAAAACTTCAATGGAGACGTCTTGTCTCGTAAAGAAATTTCTATTTTTCTTCAGCTGCAAAAATCTTTTCTTGTCACTGCAACAAAACACATGTCACGACAATTTTTCACACCTTGCCTCTAAAATAATTAACATACGTTCATCACCTATGTTTCCCCAAAAACTTATAATGCGCCACATTCCGATCGCACGAAAATTACATCATCTCGTCTTTTTTTATTTTTTTTTTTAAAGAAGACACTTGCATCGAAAAATATTTAGATCTCATTACTCACGTCACTTATTTTTGTCTTTTTTTTTCATGACTCATCATCATCAGTTTGGTCATTGAGCCAAATTTCGACAGCGGGAAGAGCAACGGAAGCGTAACTGTCAACGTAGTTCAAGATCCGAAAGTAAAGGGACTCCAACCGATCGTTTTCGACATCAAAGGCATCCGGATCTTGGAATCGAGCGTTTTGAATGCCAAAACTAACGAAGCGATGCCTTTCGAGGGAAAAGTTGATGCCAGTAATCAAAGTTACTTCATGGTCTTGAAAAAATCCAAAGATTTGGGCAACGTGACGGTCCATCTGGTGTTCGAGAGCAATTTAACGGATACTTTGCAAGGATTTTACCGCGGCAAGTACAAAGATGACGAAAATTCGCGGGAACAGTGGTACGCGAGTACACAATTTTCGCCAATTGATGCGAGACGAGCCTTCCCTTGCATCGATCGACCCGATAAAAAAGCGATTTTTAAGATTTCGCTTGTGAGACCTTTGAATATGGAAACGTTTTTATCGAATATGCCGCATAATGAATCGATGTAAGTTCATTTTTTGACCTAAAATTTTCAAAAAAAATAATTTAAAAATTTTTTTTCAGCATCGAACGTGACGGATACATGCGAGAAGTGTTCGAACCAACACCAAAAATGTCAACTTACCTCATTGCCTTCCATTTATCCAACTTGCATCGATCCAACATCAAGCGAGAACAAGAAATAAATCTGCCCATTGTCAATATTTATACCCGAAAAGAGGTTTCGGAGCACACAAATTACGCTTTTAAGCTCACCCGAAGCATTTTATCGTATTTGCAACATTATTTCAAAATTAACTTGAAACTTCCGAAGATCGATTTAGTCGCTGTGCCTGATTTTGGATTCCGCGCCATGGAAAATACCGGATTAATTACGTTCAAGTGAGTTTTTTAATTGTTTTTCGCATGCAACGAGACGAAACGAGACACTTTTTGCCCTTTATGAGGTTAAAATCCTGCAAAAATGAAGAAAAGACATGCAATTTAGTTTAAAAAATTGACTTGAATTCAACTTGAAACGAAAATTGTACAAGAAACTTGGATAAAAAACATGAAATTAAAGTTCGTTAAATTTTTTTGTGATTTTTATAGGGAAGCTGCGTTGTTAGTGCCTGAAGTTCATCACAAAAGTGCATCCGCTGAACATAAAGTTGAAGTTGCGAAAGTTTTGGCGCATGAATTGACGCATCAGTGGTTCGGAAATTTAGTTACGATGAAATGGTGGAACGATTTGTGGCTGAAAGAGGGATTTGCGACGTATTTTAGTTATAAATGTTTGAATGATGTGAGTTTTTATTGTATTTTTGAATTTTTTTTTTAACAAAATTTTATTTTTTTTTTTCTTAAAAAATTGAAAATGTATGAAAAAATTTAAATTTTTCATTTTAATTTAATAATTTAAACATTTTTTGTATAAATTAGAAAAAAATTTATTTTTTCTTTATAAATTTTGAAAATTAATGAAAATGTTTTAAAAATATGAAAATTATTAAATTTTTCTCTGAAATTTAAAAAAAATATAAATTTTCATAAACAATTTGAGAAAGTCATAAAAATTTCTATATTTTTTCTTAAAAAAAATTAAAAAATTCATGAAATAAAGTTTTTATTTTAAATTTAAATTTTAAATTGTTCATGAAAATTTAGGGATTTCAAAAAAAATTAAAATTTCTATTGAAAAAAATATAGATTAAATTAACTAAAATAGCTTAAAAATAATTTAAAAGAATTTTTAATTTTTTTTTTTTATTTTTTTGAATTTATAAAATTTTGGGAGAATTTTTAAGTTTTTTTTAATTAATTTTTTTATTTTTTTTTAAATTCATAAAAATTTGGAAGAATTTTTTTTACTGAAGATTTTTTATTTTATTTTTTTTTAATTGAAGAATTTTTTATTTGTTTTTTAATTTTTTAAATTAATAAAAATTTGAAAGAATTTTTATTTTTTTTATTTGAGAAATTTTTTATTTTGTTTGAATTTTTAAAAAATTGGAAGAATTTTTTTACTGAGGATTTTTTATTTTTTTTTTTTAAAGAATTTTATTATTATTTTTTTTTTTTGAATTTATAAAAATAGAAAAAAAAAACCAAAATTGAATTTTTCATGACAAATTTGGAAAAATCATCAAAGTTTTTTTAGATTTTAAAAAATTTTAAATTTTTTCTAAGAAAATTTGATTTTTTTTAAATTAAAAAAAAATAATTTTTTATTTTCTTTTTCAGATCAAACCCGAATGGCGCATTCTCGAATTTTTCCCCTTTGTCGAATCGAGTCCTGCAATGTGGAAGGATTCCGACCGTTTTTCGCATCCAATTTCCTTCCCCGTTGATCATGCATCCGATATTCGTCGTATTTTCGATCCCATTTCTTACTCCAAAGGCGCTGCAATTATCCGCATGATCAACTCCTTTTTGGGCGAAGATGCTTTCCAACACGGCATCGAATCGTATTTAAAAGAACACGAGTACGGAAATGCCGTTCAAGACGACTTATGGCGCGCATTCACTTCAGCAGGACACAAATTCGAAACTCTCCCAACTTCGATGAACGTCAAAAAAGTCATGGATACGTTCACGCTCCAAGCTGGATATCCCGTTTTGCAAGTGACACGCGATGGCAATTCCGTCATTTTGAAGCAACAGAGATTTAAGTTGCCCAAATCCGACGAAAATGACACCTCGAGTTGGTATATTCCGATAACTTTTGCGACAAAAAGCATCGAAGGCACGGAAATTCCCAAAACTTGGTTCAGTAATGAAGAAAAATCGCTCGTTCTCGATAATGTACTCGACGGTGACTCATGGATTTACTTCAATGTCAATCGCACGGGGTACTATCGTGTCAATTACGAGCCCGCGTTATGGCAAAAACTCATTTACAACTTTACAGAACTTCCGCCAATAGCGAGAGCGCAAATTATTGACGACGCTTTTTACTTGTCGCGTGCAGAATTCGCCGAATACGAAGTTCCGCTGACTTTGATCCTCGTTGCGGGCATTTATCCGTACGATATTTTGAGTTGGAGTGCCGTTGATTCGGGAATTACGTATTTGACGAGGATGTTGAGACGCGAACCAGCCTTTGAGGAGTTCAGAGCGTTTATGAAAGCCATTTTTAAGCCGATGTATGAAAAAATTGGGTTTGGCGAGGGCGATGAGGAAGACGATTTGATGGTAACGCATCGTGCGAGAATGTTGAAATTGATTTGCGACTTTAAGATTGATCGATGCACGCATGCCGCGCAAACTATTTTCAGGAATTGGATGGCGAATCGCAATGAAAATAAGTAAGTTTTTGGATTTTGGAAAAAATTATTTTTGATTTGGAAAATTTAAAAATATTATGAAAAAAAATAAATTTTGAGTAATTTTTTCAGAAATAATTCAAAAAGAATTTTTCTTTTTAAAATTTTATTAAAAAAATATTTTCAACGTTAAAAAATGAACTTTCAAAGTAACAATTTTAATGAAAGTTTTAAAAAATTACTCAAAAAAAAATTTTTTATGAGTTAAATAAATATTTTTAAATTTAAAAAATTAAATTTTCCATTTTTTTTTTATTTTCATAAAATAAAAAAAAAATATTTCTTTCAAAAATTAAATTTTTACGGTAAAATTTTAAAATTTTTTTAATAAAATAATTTTGAAAAAATTAAAAAATTAAATTTTAAAAAAATTTGGAAGAATTTTTAATTTTTTTTCAATTGAGAAATTTTTTATTTTTTTGAATTCATAAAAATTTGGTAATGAAAAGTTTTGAAAAATTATCGAAAAAAAAAATTTTTATGAGGTTAATATTTTAAAAATTAATTTGATTTTTTATTTTTTTTAAATTTTTATAAAATGAAAAAAAATATATTTCTTTCAAAAAATTAAAAATTTAATTATTTTACGGAAAAAATTATCAAAAAATTTATAAATTTAGGTATTTTAAAAAATAGCTTTAAAAGTCAAAAATTTAATTTTTAAGTAAAAAATTAAAAAAAAAATTATTAAAAAAAAAAAAATTATGAAGGCAATTTTTATCAAAAAATTTAAAAAACTTAATATTTTAAAACAAATATTTTTTTATTTCTTTTATTTTTTTAAATAAATAAAAATTTGAAAAAAAATAATAAAAAGTTTTGAAAAATTACTAAAAAAAAATTTTTTTAATTAGGTAAATATTTAATTTTTTTATTTAAAAATTTATTTTTAAGAAAATAGTTTTTAAAGTAAAAAAAATTAAATTTTTAAGTTAAAAATTGTTAAAAAAATTCTTTTGAAAATTTTTGTGAAGAAAATTTTGAAAACTTAATTTTTATTTGAAAAAATTGAAAAATTTCATGAAAGAAATTTTTTACTGTTCTTTTAAAGCAACAATTTAAAAAAAAATTACTTAAAAATTTTTTTTTTTTAAATCGAAAGTTTAATGAAAGAAAATATTTTAAAGTTGTGAAATTTAATCTTTTTTTTTTGAAAAAATGACAAAAATTACTCAGAATTTAAATTTTTAATTATTTTTTTCTTGTTTCAGAATCCCTCCAAACTTGAAACACGTCGTCTACTGCACCTCAATTCGCGAAGGAGGCGTACCCGAATGGTCTTTCTTGTACAAAAGATACTTGGAAACGACAAATATGAACGAGAAACAGATAATTTTGAGTGCTCTCGGATGCACAACGGAAGTCTTTTTACTCACAAAGTAAGTTTTTTCCTCAATTTTCACATAAACTTTAAAAAATTCATTAAAAATATTTTTTTTAGATACCTCAACCTCACAATCGACCCCTCATCGGGCATCCAGAAGCAAGATGCCTCGTTAGCGTTCGTTTCTGTCGCCAAAAACTACATGGGCTATGAAGTAGCATTCGATTTCTTGTACACAAACATCGAATTTCTCGCTGGATACTTTGGCGACGGCTTCTCAACTTTGTCAAAAATGATCGATTCCGTCACGACGTACATGAACAAGGAGTATCATCAACAGCAATTTGATCGTTTTGCGAAAAAAGCAAGAAAATCCGGCTTAAAAGCCATTGAAAAGAGTATTCATTTGGCAGAAGAGCGAATTCGTAATAATGTCCATTGGCGAAATAATTCGTACTTTAAGCTGCAAAAATATCTGCAAAATGTTATTCGTGATATGGGCATTAATGTGTACTAAAGAGCCGTCCTTGTATGAGAGACGAATTGAAATTGTGATACTTCCTTGCATTAAAAACACACGAAAAATTGATTTGAGGGAAAAAACGTACTGCTTCTGAAAAAAAATTTAATTTTAAAGTAGAATTTAAGAAAATCTGTAATTATATTTAAGATAAATTGACTAAAAAACGTCGAAAAAGTGCTTTTTGAAAGCAGCCTCGCACCAAAATGCTTAAAAAATGCGAACACACAACAAGTCAAAGAATGTAGTATTATTAGAAGAAAAGCTTTTTTGATTTAATTTTTTTTTTTGTATTTTACTAAATTAAATTTTCGAGCAAAAAATGGGGCTTAAATTTTTTTCTTTAAATTTTTATCAATTTTGGCTGTGCTCTGCTTAAAAAATAAAAAAATATTAAATATAAAAAAAAATAATTTATTTTATTAATTTTTTTGAGATTTTGGTTAATTAAATACTTGCCCCGTAAAAAATATTTTATTTTTAATTAAAAATTTAATTTAATTTTTTTTTCTTTTAAATATTAAAAATAATTTTAAATTAAATAAAAAAAAATAATAAATTAGTATTATAAAAGTATACAAAAAAAAGAGTTTATTCGAGTCAAAAGAAAAACGAAAAATTAATAAATAAATAATTAAAAATATTTTTTCATGATAATAAAATTTAACATTAATTTTTAAGAGATTTTTTTTGTCAGGGCCATAAACTAAATAAATATAAAAAAAAATATTTTTTTTATTAATTAACGATTGAAGCTGCCATATGAAAGAAAGTTCACTGCCTTCCAACTTTAACCACCAAAAAGGCTTTAAAACTTAAAAATTAATTTTAAAAAAAGTCAAAATCTATGGGAAGGAAAAATATTAAAAATTAAAAAAAAAAATAGGCACAAAAATTAAATGTGAAAAAAAAATAAATAAATAATTAAAATTTTTCACAAAATTGAAGAAATTATTGGCTAAATATGAAAAAAATAGAATAGAATTTAAAAAAAAAAATAAATTGTTTAAAAATTAAT
The DNA here is from genome assembly GCF_036172545.1 of Culicoides brevitarsis. Taxonomy (NCBI): domain Eukaryota; kingdom Metazoa; phylum Arthropoda; class Insecta; order Diptera; family Ceratopogonidae; genus Culicoides; species Culicoides brevitarsis. Next base: position 4,188,034 of record NC_087087.1, on the reverse strand, counting down.
TAAAAATAATAAAAAAAATATTTAATTTTACGAATTAAAAATAAAAATAATTAAAAGTGCTATTTCTGATAAAATAAAATAAAAAAATAATAATTTATGTTAAGATTAAAATATTTTAAGTTTATCGATAAAATTTAAAAAAAAATATTTAACAAAAAAAAAATTCATAAAAAATAATTTTAAAAAATTTTTTAGTTGAAATTTTTTTTTCATAAAATGTTAAAAAAATTAAGATCGTTAAGAAATTTAAAGAAAAATAAAAACACAAATATTTTATCATCACTAAAATTGAACTTTTAATGAAATTTATTTCCTTTTTTGATCCTTTGACTCTGCAATTATGAATTCTTGGTTCTTCTTATTGTGATGAGGAAGCAAGAAAACGTCGTCTGTGCCTTCAAACATTTGCTTAAAGTGTTCTTTGTATTCTTGTTTCTTCTTTTTTTGCTCTTGAAGCTTTTGTTTGTAAGTTGAAAGGACGTCGTCTTTCTTTACTGCTTTGAGATTCGTTGGTTTTGATGATTTTTCTTCGACTTCAGAAGATTTTTCCTTAATTTTTGGAATATTTTTAGGTTTTTCAATTTTAATTTCTTCAATTTTTTGAATATTTTCCAATTTTTTTTCATTTTCTGAAGAATTTTCAGAAATTTTCTCCAAATTTTCAACGTTTTTGACCTTAACTTCTTCAATTTTCTGCATTTCTTGAGCTTTTTTGACATTTTCTGAATTTTTAATTGATTTTTCGACAACTTTTTTCTTTTCAGGCTCCTCATCGACAATTTGGATCCTTGTTGAATTAGGCAACGGCAAATCTGGAAGTTGTTTACGGAGATCCGTGGTTAGTTCGAGGGCTGTTACGTTATTTGGGTCGATCAAAAGTGCCTTGCAATAGACTTCATAAGCCTAAAAATGATGATTTTTTAAGAAAAATTGACTAAAAATTAATTAAAAATGAAAAAAATTGAACTTACATCACGTCTCTGATCCATTCCTTGAAGCGCTTGACCTTTTCTGATGAGAGCTTTTAAGTTTTCAGGCTCCATTTCGAGACATTTATCGCAATCTTTGACGCCTTTGTGGAATTCTTTCGTCTTTATATCTAAAAAAAATTAAAAAATCGATTTTTGAATGTTTTCAAAGGAATTTCATGAAAAAATCTTACAAGCAATCGCTCGATTGTTAAAAGTAGCCGCCATTTTGTAAAGTCTCAAGCTTTTCGTGTACTCCTCGATCGCTTCTTGATACTCTTTGGCTCTAAAATAATCATTTCCTTTGTCTTTATACCTCAAAGCGAGCACTTTTCGCTCTTTTTCTGTCATCGAACTGAAGTCATCTTCAAAAATTTCCTCAATTACGGGCTTTTCCTTCTTTTTTGGTTCTTATGCTTCTCAATTAATCGTTCCTCGTCCAAATCAACTTTCAATTCCGCCGCATCCGCATCAAATTTATCCCATTTTTCGTACTCGAAGGACTTAATTCTCTCACTTTTGCTCTTTTTCGTGTCTTTTTCCGACGATTTTTCGAAATTTTCCAAAATTTCCTTGTTCAAAGCTCTCACAGGAGGCAAATTTCGCCGCAATGGAGCGACATTTTCCTCATTTTCGGTAATTTTTTCGTGAAATTCTTTTATTTCCTCTTCCAAATTCTTCTTTAAATCGTCGCTCAAGTGAGATTTCGGTACCGCTTTTGTCTCAACTCGCAATAATTTGTTCTGCGGATCAAGTTCAGACAATCGATTCTCGGCGAACTTTGTTAAATCCGGATAAAATCCTTCCTCGCCAGATCGTAAAATGCGTAAAATACGCTCGACTTTTTTAATTTCTTTGCAACTTCGTAAATAATCGAAATCGAGATGCTCGAGAGGAATTTCCCATTTTTGGAGTAAAGTTTTGTGACCTGAAATTACTTCGTCTTCCATTTTTTGTTATTTTTTTATTTTTAAAAAAAATTATTTTGACAGAAAATAACAAAAAAGTTTTTTTTTTGTAACTTAGCAACGGACTTGACGACGAAAAATATTAAAAAAAAATTTTTTTTTTCTTAATTAATTTATTTCTCTCTTTATTAAATCCTCAAACAACAGTTTCTTTAAAATACATTTATATTTAATTTAATTAATTAATTTAATAATAATTATTTATTTATTTATTTTAATCGTTTCTCAATATCAAGAGAATAAATTCCATAGCAACAAGTCAATTATATCTAACAAGCTTAATTATTTATTTAGTTTTAACAATAAATTTAAACTATTAAAAGGAATTAACATTGCAAATTATAATTAATATTATTTTTTTATTATCTTGATTTTATTATTTTTTTTAAATCAAATTTAATTTTAAATAAAAAAAAAATGAAAAAAAAATTTTTGTTTTTTTTTATTTATTTTTAATTAAAATTTAAATAATAAAAATAATATTTTTTTTAATATTTTAAACATTACAAAATTTAATGTTTAATTTTTTTAACTTTGTTTTTTACGCTTTTGTCGGGCTTTTATCCATAAATATAGTTTACAGATTTTTTTTTAAAAAAAGAAAAGTTATTAAATTTAAGTTTATTTTTTATAGTTTTTAAATAGAAAGCACAGCAACTGCCTAATATGTTGTATATTTTTTAAAATATTTTTTTTTAATAAAAAATTATTTTTTTTTTAATTTAAAAATATTTTTAAAAAATGTAAAAAAAAATTAAAATTTTCTAAGCTTTAATTATTGTCAGCAATTATAAAAGCAATAATGGTGCAAATTTTCATATATTATTTTGTTTTTTTTTTTTTTCTTTAAGTTTATACAATAGTTTACATTAATATAGTTTTTTTTATAAGTTATATGTTGTTATATATATATATATTTTTTTTTTGAAAGATTTGAAAATTGGCATTTTTATTTAATTTAAAAAAAAAATTAATTTAAGAAATTTAAATAAATTTAAATTTAAAAAAAATTATTTTTAATTATTAATTAATTGATTGAATTGTAATAATTTAATTTAATTAATTTAAATAATTTTTATTTAATTAAAAAAAATTAATTTAAATAGAAAATTTATTTATAAAAAAAATATATTTTAAATAAATTTTTTTTTTAATTTTTAAATTTAATTAAATTTATTAATTAAAATTTATTAAAATTAAAATAACTTAAAGTTTTTTTTATTAATTTATTTTAAGTAAAATTAAATTTTTTAAATTTTAAAATTAAATTTAATTTAAAATTTATTCATTTTTTATTTAAATTATTTTTTAACTATAAATTTATTTATTAATTTTTAATTAAATTTAATTATTTAAAAATAATTGATAATTATTATTTATAAAAAAATAATTTAAAAAAAAATAAATTTAATTTTTTATTAAATTAAATTTATTTTTTTATTTAAATTATTTTTTTTATAAAAAAAAAATAAAAAAAAAATATTTTAAAATTAAATTTTAAAAATTATCCTTGGAATGTTTAATATTTTGTCTATTTTTATATTAATTTTTAATTAATTAATATTTAATTATTTTTTTTATACAAAAAAGGAATAATATCTTGATTGATCGACACACGGTCCCAGTTTTTTTTTGTTATTTTTTAATAAAAACCTATTTTTTCAGAATTTTTAATAAAAAATATTTTTTTGATAATATTTGTAAATTTTAGTACGGTGACACTCAGTAGATATGTTAATGTTAATATTTTTGTGTATAACTGCAGTATATAAAGAAAGACTACTTTTGAGTATAATTTTTAGTTTTAAATTTAAAAAATATTCCGTATCATTGGCAGTAGTCTTTTTAAAAGAGAAACTCCGTGATAGGAGGAGTTTTTTTTATGTAGAGCCTCGTTTTTAGGACAAAAGCTTCGAAAAAGCTTTTTTTTGTGTATATTAACAATTTTTTTTTAACAATTGAACAATTCCTATTTTTATATTTTTTTTAAAAGACATTTTCGAAAAAAATTAAATTTAAATGGGAACCATATGAAAAAACATCAATTTAATTTTTTAATAATTTTTTTTGTTTAACAACAACGATGAAAACCTGTTTTTTATTCGTGCGCTTCCGATTCTTGTTGCACCAATTTGAATCTGCGGGGACTTTTGATGCTTCCGCCGGCATGCAACAACGGTTTGAGCTGTCCTGCTTGCGCCATGCGTTTCCGAATGAATCTTGCGACAAGTGCTTGAGGGCGTAATTGCCATTCGTTCATAACTTCCTTCGGCGAACTCACTTGATCGCCCTTCAAACGATCCAGCAAAGCGACACAAACAATTGCTGCCTTAATTCCCGCATGATGAGTAAGCGCCGCGAAAATTGTGCACTCCATTTCGATGTTGACGACACCAAAATCGCATATCCGTTGCAAAAATTCCATTTTTTCGGCTTCCGTGAAATCGCAGAAGGCACCATCGAGTCGTCCTTGTCCCTCGTAAAAGTCGTTGCAGCACATTGTCTTGCCCACGATTGTGTCGTAAGGGTCTTCGGGGTCTGCGAGGGACTTAATTTCACGCACGAGACGTTTATCGAGCACTGCGGGACGTTGTTTGTTGACTCCGAGTACGGGCACTTCGTAAACGCTGCGCAAAAGTCCGTCGACAGCATCATCGCTGATCACAACGGTGCCTCCGTCGATGCCAATGCCGCCGCATGTGCCGATTCGGATGAAAACGGGGTCCTTGCATTTCGCGTGATACATCAGTTTGATGATTTCGTGCAATAAAATGCCCAAAGATGGCACTCCCATGCCGTGAGAAACGCACAAAACGGGACCAACCTGAAAAATTTCATGAAAAAATTGAAATTTAACGTTTTTTTTAGTTAATAAAATAATTCAGAATGTGCATTGGGTCAAAAATTTTAAAATTGAAAATTATAATTTTTAAAATTGAAAAAATTTTAAAATGCATTGGGTCAAAAATTCACTGAGAAATTGCTTTCAAAAAAAAAAAAAAAAAATTTGTTTAAAAATAAATTAAAAAAATTTTAAAAAAAATATTAAAATTAATCTTGGGAAAAATTTTAATGGAAATTTTAAAAAAAAATTAATTTGCAGACAAAATTTTGAAATTTCAAATTTTAAAAAAAAATTAATTTCATAATAAAATTATAAAAAAAAATTAAAATGTTAGCTGGGGTGAAAAATTTTTATGTTCATTGGGTCGAAAAAATTTAAAATATGCATTGAAATTTTTCAAAATGTGCTGAAAAAAAATTTTTTTTTTTCGAAAAAAAAAAAAAAATGTGCATTGGGTCAAAAAAATTTTTTTTATCGAAATTTAAAAAAAAATAAAATGTGCATTGGGTCAAAACATTTTTTTTATCGAAATTAAAAAAAAATAAAATGTGCATTGGGACAAAAATTCAAAATGTTTGAAAATAATTTTTTTTGGGTAAAAAATAAGGAATTTAATTAAAAAAATTGTCAAAATCTCACCTTGTACATGGAATACCGATACGAAAACTGACTAATGTCTTGTAATTGCGTTCCAGCGGGAAGTTTGTAACCTATTTCATCCATAATGAAGTGCGCAAATGTCTCCATACGTTTCGGTGTGCCTCCCATACAAACAAACTACAATGAAAAAAATTTCAATTTTATTACGATAATAATCAAAAACAAAAAAATAATTGTTTGTTCAACTGATTCTCGACCTTCTAATATTTGATACGAAAACAACGAACAACTTTTCTAATAAAAAATTAAAAGGTTGTAACAAAATTCAGCAGGATAAGACAGATAATCTCTTAATGAAAGAACAAACGCGTTAATGACATCCAATAAATTATGAATGCAAAGATCATTAAACAAGACAAAGAAGAAAATTTATTTACCTTAACATCGCCAAACATTTCGGGTAAATCATGACTACCGCTACCTAAGGCCAAATGGTATAAAATATCTTGGTCCATTAGCTCGAGATGGGGATTGCGCAGCTTGACACTTCCATCATCGTACCTTTGGAAAAAAAAATTTAAAAAAAAAATATTAAAATTTGAAGGTAAGTTTTTAACTAAATTTTATGATTTTTTGATATTTTGTCGCATTATGAAGAAGTGAAAAATTATAAAATGTGCACTGGGGTGAATTTTTAAATTTTGCATTGAGATAAAAATTTAAAATTTATATTGGGTAGATGTTCTGAAGTGTATTTTAAGTTTAATATTTTAAAATTTGCATTGGGTCAAAAAAACTAAATTAAAAATTTTGAAAATGTTTAATGGGCAAATTTTTAAAATTAAGATAAAAATATGCATTGGGTAAAAAAAATTTTGAAAAATTAAAAAAAAAATTAATTTAATGTAAATTTTTAATAATTTTAGATTTAAAACTTCAGATTTTGCATTGGGTAAAATTTTTAGATTTGAGAAAAAAAATTGCATAAGGCGAAAATTAAAAATTAACTAAATTAAAAATATTTAGCCCAGTGCATATTTTTAATTTAGTTAATTTTTAATTTTAACCCTATGCAAATTTTTTTCACAAATCTAAAAATTTTACCCAAAAAAAAATATAAAAAAATAATTCTGAAAATTTAGATTGTGCCTTGGGTTAAAAGTTTTGAATAATTTAAAAAAAACTTTTAAAATGTGCATTGGGTAAAAAATTTCAAATATTTTTTTTTAAATCAAAATGCGACAACTTTAAATATTTCATAAGTAATTTTCAAAGCAACTTCATGAAATTAAATTAAATCAAACCTTGTCAACTTTTTAATTTCTTCAACACTTTCTTCATATTCCTTCTCAATCTCTTCTTCACTTTTATTGCCATTTTCTCCATTTTTATATCCATTTCCGTTTTCCATGCCATTTTTCGTACCATTTGTATGCCCATTGGCATGAGATTGTACTTTCGAAGCCATATTTCAACTTTTCACACAAAACTACGAATCTTCAAAAAAAAATTAATTTTATTTAAACTTCTAAACGATCTTATTCGTTCAACGTTTCAACAACTACTGACTGATGTGAATAAAAAAAATATTTATTTACATTTTTTTCTTCGTATTTTTTCTCTACATGTGGCATCTCTCATTCATGTTTTTGATAAGTTCTTTTTTATTGATAGAGAAACGTCAAACAACGTGCCTCTTGTTCTAACACATTCTTATCGCATAAAAACATGCCGCTCTCTATTAATGAATTACGTAACTGCCGATAGAATTCGAAAAATTTGCATTGCAATAAAATTCTTGCATAGATTAGTTGTCCATTTAAACCATGAGGCGTGAATTTATTATGCCGTAATTAGTCATTTTGTGTTCATTTTTTGATATTTAATGAACAAACACAAATTTTTTAATTAAGTTTTAATCAACAGATTTTTTTTTTGGTGTTATATAATTTTTTTAAACGTATCATATTCGTTCTATAAAATTTTATTTTTGCACAGAAAATATTTAATTTCAACTTCGTTGTAGGTAAATATTGTGAAAAGGATTGAAGTAAACATAGTAGGAGTGAAATTGCTGTATATAATTTGATGCTTGATACGATGATGACTTTTACTCGGAATTTCATAATTATTAACGCTTTTCGCACCGAAAGGGGACAATAAACAGAAAAACAACCCAAACAAGGTAATTTACTTGAGTGTGATAATTAGAAAAAGGACTCGATAACTGAGATGTTTCAATCTTCTCTTCCTCTTAAAAATTTGGTAAATCTTGATAAAACTGATTGATTTCTTATTTTGACTGAAATTCTTCTTTCTCTTAGGTATCTCTTTGAAAAGTGCCATCAGCGAGGATTAATGAATGGAAAATTTTATAAATTTTATATGGTAGGTAAGCTTATTTATTATCCTTAATATATTTTAGGATGAATGACATATTTGTATAACGACTCAAGGTTACAGCCAAATTCTTCATACAATCTGGCGGAGTAAGGTATTAAGCTAAATTAGAAAATCAAGCGAAATAATTGTGGATTTCTTAAATGTTTTCAGAGCTTAGCAAGATTAACGAGGAAATTGGCGTCACAAATAAAACTGATTCTTTTACTTTTACTTTTACTGCTTTTTATTTTTGAACAAAAAGGATGAAATTGAAACATTACAAAAAATTTTTTTGACTCAAGGAAAGAGATACAGAAGGATAAGTGACAAATTGGAGTTAACAGAACTGCTAAGTTAAAGTCATTATCTACAAAGCAAAAAAGAATCTGCTTCCAAACTACTTGACAGTTCTCAAGTAACAAACGCTTTTAGTTTCTTAAAAGACTCTGAGTCAATGGAATGATATCTAGATTAAAAATGAATTCGAGATCAAACAAAGTAACATTTGGAGAGTCGGGGAAACCTTTTTCGAAACTCACTTTTAACCTTAAAGTGAATGACATGATTAAATACGAACAAGCAATGCCGATATACAAAATGACAAAAGGGCTATTGAGGACAAATCTGTCAATTCCTCTTGTTCAGGACCGACATAACCACGACACAAGAAGAAGGTCCAGATTACAAATCCCATTGTCTCGAATAAACTACTCACGAGACAGTGTTTTTCATGACGGGATAAACTTCTTCAACAGCCTCCCTTCAGAAATAAGATAACTTCCTACTTTTCAAATCAAGACTGAAACAAATACTGACAATGATCTGAGGCATGAATTTGATTTTGATTTGAATCTGAGTATTAATTTAAGTTAATTTTGAAATTTTCATTTTTTTTAAAATCTAAAAAATTAAAAAAAAAATACATTTCAATTCATAATTTTTTTCCTTTTTATATTCATAAATATTTCTATTTTTAAATTGTCTCAACATTTAAAAAAATACTTGGGCGTCATCCATTAAAGGCGTCGGCAAAAAAGGGAATTTTTTGACCCCCACCCCCCCTATAATCGTAAACCGTCGAAATCCAACAACCCCCCCTAATTTACGACGTGACCCCCCTCACTGAGAAGGAAATTTTTAGTACCAGTTCAAATTTCAAAAAAAGCTCGTGAAAAATTTGAAAAAAAACTCAATTAAATAAAAATTTGAAAATAAGTCTGAAATACTTCAAAAATTATTTTAAATAATTCAAAACGGAAATTTTTTAAATCGTGAATATGGCATATTTTTACGACGTCGTTTATTTCTGTTTACCCCCCTCCCCCCTCGTCGGAATCCGTCGTAAATTTGATGAACCCCACCCCCCCCCTAAACTGCTGACGCCTTTAATGGATGACGCCTTGTTTTTTTAATTAATTTTTAAATATTTCAAACTTTTAATTATTTTAAATAATTTTTTTTAAAGTTTGAGATAAAAAAAAATCTTAAAGTATTGAAAATGTGTTAAATAACTTCAAAATTTGTTGTTAAAAATAGAAAATTAAACAAATTTATCGAATTTTGATCTCTTTAGAGAATTTCACTAAATATCATCTCTTTAAACTTTTGGTTTCACTTTGAAACTTTCAACCACGAAAATTCTTCAAGAGTCATTTAAACTTTTGATCGTTATCACTTTTTGATTCGAAAACCTTTCCCCTTATTATTCAGAAAATCCACTTTTCTTGCATTTTATTACATTCTCAAAACTTTTCACAGAACATTATCATATATCTGTCTTTATCTTTAGATCCCTTTTAGTAGGTCGAGTGTTAACATATGAGTATTTATCATAAAAAGTTAAAGTTAAATTTGATATGAAAAACTATGCACATATCCTCTTCCTCGTTTTATTTTATATCCTTACGTGTTTGTAAAAAAATACAAATATAGTATTTTCCTCTCGTATTTAATCGAATTCAACGATTTAAAGGCGTTGATCTGATGACAATGCAACTTTATTCCTGCCTTCAGGATTTATACGATTTTATTTACGAAACATTTCAGATAGATTTTGCTTTTTAGTGCAAATCAATCAATGTCAATGTTTTTTATTTTTCCAAACTAAAATCGGCGCACGTTTTTGATTTGAGTCAATTCACTAAATGGCAAATAAATTGAACGAAAAATCACGAGATCTGCCACTTTTAATTGAAAACAAAAATAGAGTTTATTATTTCCTTCGTTTTTTTTTTGTGCGCAAAAAATAAACAAACATAGTCGTCATCGTCATACGTCGTCATAAGAGGTTATCAATGTTTTATTTACATATTTTTTCATGTTTCATGAATAATTTTTTAATAACGGACCAAATGCCGTTAGTATATCGCGAAGTTTCTATTATTTTTGAATATTTAACGCAAAAAACTTGATTGATTCATCTTCCTTTTAAAAAGTCGAAAATCGAAAAAAAAAACTTGGGCAATAAAATATTAATCGCCAATTCTTATCAATCTTGCATAACTTGAACTTCCATAGCGCAGGTTCTTTTGATGACTGATCGTCGTTAGTATAAATATTTAATCGCAATCCTTTTCAAATAAAAAAACGTAATTAAATTAGACGAGCGATAATATGCGGGAAGAGAGACGAAACATCAACAAAAACTTTTGTTATTTTCAACAGAGCTCACTAATTGGCTTATGGCAGTAACACACCTCCCGTGTGCGTGCGATAAAATTCTTTTGTGTGTGTTTGTTAACAAAATAAATAAAAATAAATATACGCGTGTGACATAATAAGTTACAAAATTATCAACGTTTCCTTAACAAGTTTGTTTGTGAAAAAAAATCTGAATGAAATTTAATTCAAATGCCCAAGTCTTTAATTGGTAGCAATTTAAAAATATTTTGATGACGATTTTGGTGACGACTTCAAATAAAAATAAATAAAAATATTTTTTTTTGTTTATTATTCGTGTGTAATGAAACAAAGTAATTGCTTTTTCGTACATTATGTGAATCATAGTGATAATTTTTGCTGACCTAAATAAAAGTTTAATATGAAATATGAGAGATTGATGCACTTTTTTATAATTTGAAACTTGTTTGATTAAAAAAGATAATGCAAAAATATTTAATGATTCACTTGAACTTTATTATTTTTTAAAAAAAATATTTTAACCTTCAATTATTAAAAAAAAAAATTTTTTTGAGCTGATGCAATAACGGAAAATTTTTCGTATTTAATTTGAATCAAAAGAAATTAAAATAAATAAAATTTTATTTATTTATTTTTTTTTTAATAATTATTTTAATTTTTTAAAAATATTATTTTATTTTTTTTTTAAATAATTATATTTTAACTTTTTAAAAATTATTATTTAAATTTTTTAAAAATTATTATTTAAATTTTCTTAATTGCTTTGACACAGTTTTTGATTTAGTTTTCAGAAAAAAAACTATGTCAAAGATTTTTTTTCAATTTCAATTTTTTAGCAGTTTTGAGTTATAAAATGATTAAATATGATAAATTAGAGCCTTTTTGATAATTTTTTATCCATTTGGAGCAAGATTTGACAAAAATTGCTTTTAATTTTTCAAAAATTATTTAAAAATATATTTCAATTATTTATAAATAAAATTATTCTAAAATGTCGTAAAATTTATTAAAAATTAAAAATTTTAATTTTTTTTAAGTTTCAGATAAAAAAAATGTTTTAAATAACTTCAAAATTAGTTAAATTTCTTATTAAAATAGAATAAAATTTCATATATGTCAATTCAATAATTGTAAAAAAAATATTTACTATTAAAAATTTTAAACTTGCTCTATAACAATTTACAAAGAAAAAAGAAATTATTTTTAACTCTTATTTTTTTTAATAAAAAATTAAAATTCAGTTAAACTTAAATTTTTCTCCCATTGATTTAAACCCATTTAAATTTAATTTTTTTTTGAATTAGCAAAAGAGCGAATTTCAAATTTTTAATTGACATTTAAGTTTTTTTTTACTTTAAAAAGTGAAAGCTCAAAAAAATTTAAAGAAAAATTATTTTTTTTAAATATTTTAAATAATTTTTTAAAAAATATATTTTAAATTCTTCAGAAAAATATTAAAAATTTAATTTTAGATTTTAGAAAAAAATGTTATAAGATAAAGTGAAGGAAAATATTTTTCACAATTGTTCCATCCTAAAAAATCTCATTTAATTAAAATTCTAATTAGATTTTATCTTATAAGAATATTCATTAAAAACGCGCTTAATTTTTTGATTCACATCATTTTGTCAGCTGTTTAACGTTTGAACAAATCACCCCAAAAAATACATACTTTTAATTTTTTTTGTAAATTTGTTTTAAAAAAATTGTCACGTAAACTTTATTTTTCACTCTCTAACAAACCAACCGGTCTTTTTTTTTAATATTTATTTTTCGTTTTTCGCACACGCGATTAAAATTGCATCAGACACGTTTTGTCGAGAGAGAAAAACTAAATAAATGCGATAGACACAAAGTTATTTTTTTTCTATGTTTAGACTAAAAATAGACGAAAAACACAAAAATATTTTTTTTTTAATGAACTTGTCTCGCCGAACAACGATCAACAACTAATGCGGCACGTCTTGGGTCGGGCACTATTTATTTGTGTACTGAAAAGAAATGTGGTTCGGCAAATGTCGGAGACGTAGGCAAAACAATTAATAGACACTTTGATGCATGTGCAAGTCTTTGATCGTGTACGGAATTGAATTTGCACTCGAAACATATGTTTTGAGGAGGATTTTTTCTTTTGAGCATTTCAAGAGCGCTTTTTTTTTTGACAATTTTTTTTATTTCGGGGGAGAGAGCGAAACCAACTTCGGAACCGGTTTTCGTGAAAGCAACATAAATTCGTGAAGCATAAATTTTCGGCGTTGTTTTTTATGTTTGACGCTACTTATGCAATTGAGGTTAATGGACTTTACCCACTTGTTAGCATCACGGTTCTAAATGTGTTTCGTGTGCGTTATGTAACAGAAAAAAAGTTCAAGGTTGCTCTTTGGATGTAATTTAGATGCAAATGTTGCTCTCGTAGTTGATGTGAGTTATGAATCTACGTTTTTTGATAAGACTTTAATAGCAGTATCAAAGCGTGCGCAACAATTATTCAAATTTTCTTTTTGTGTAATTTGCATCAGAAATTATGGAAAAATTGATAAAATTCGCTCAAAATCATTAAAAAAACATTTTTTGAACAAAAATAATGGAAAATTTTACGAGAATATTCGTTTTGAGAATTTTTTTGTAACTTTCTCATATAAAATTCTGAGAATTAAATGAGAACTTAAAAGTTTATAGTTACATATAAGTCATTGAAGTAATCAAGCAAAGCGAAACAAATCAAGTTGAACAAAGAAAATTCAAAGTCTTGATAATAATAAAATTAATACGTGTTTAATTTCAACGAGAAAAATGCATTTTTAGATAAAGATATTGAAATTTCTTGGAAATTTGAAGTTCATTATCAAAAAAAAAAATATTAGGTTGCACAGAAAATTTATGAAAAATTATAAAATATTAAAAAAAAATTAAAAATTATTAAAATTAATAAATTATTATAAAGTAAATTATTATTAAATAAATAATTTATTAATTTATAAATTTAAATTAAAAAATAATATTATTTTATTTATTTTTTTTTTTTTGAAAATTTAATTTTTGTCATTTAAATTCCATAAAATATATTCGTTTAATAAAAAAATTCTTTAAATAATTTTTTTTTCTTTTTCCTAATTTTTATTCAAGTCACGTATGACTCATAATTTTATGCATCCGATGCAAATTTGGTTCATTTAAAATTTCCGATAAAGATGCAAAATTTTTTTCTTCATCAGCATCATATTTCGTTAAAATTTTGGCAAGTTTTGAATTAAATGATTCATTCAAGTAAAAATTCAAAAATTATAATTTTTAATTCCTTGAATAAAATATTGAATTGTTTATTTTTTTTTTGTTAATTTAATCAAAAATTATTTTTTTAAATTTGCAATAATATTTAATTGAAATTTTAATTCATTATTTTTTTTTAAATAATTAAAATTAGAAAAGAAAAATTTAATTTTTTAAAAATTATAATTAAACAAATTATAAACGTAAAAAATAATTAATTTTAATTTTTAAAAAATAAATTATTTAAATTCAAATTTAATTTCTTTAAAAAAATTTTTTTTTTAATTTTTAATTAATTAAAATTTTATTTAAAATAATTATTAAAATTAATTTTATATTTATTTTTTTTTATAAATTGAATTTGAATTTTTTTTATTCTATTTTTTTTTAATTATTTATTTGAGTTTTAATTATTTTTTTTTTTAAATAAAATTATCATAGGTGAAAAAATTAATTATTTTATTTTTTTAAAAAAATGTTTTATTTAGTTTTTTTTAAATTTTTTTATTAAATTTTTTTATTTAAATTTTAATTATTAAAAAAAAATAAATTTATTTTATTTTTAATTAATTAAATTTTTGTTTTAAAATTATTCATATTGATGTTTCATTTATTTTTTTATAAATGAAAATAGAAGTTGTTTTTAATATTTTAAAAAAAATATTTAATTTTATTTTTTTAAATTTATTATTTATTTTTTTAAATTTATTATTTTTTTTTTAAATTAATTTATCTTAAAATTTTTCATTAATTTTTTAAATTTTAAATAATTTTATAAATACAATTTATAATTGAAAAAAATCACTCACGAATTATTTTTGATTTTTTCCAAGATTTGTTTATTTTAAAATTGATCGTTAACATCAATATTCAAGAGCAATTATTCAAAATTCCAAGAAAACCCTATCAAAATGTGTCATTACCACAAATGTGCAAAAACTGCAAATGCTAATCTATTTAAATTAAAAATTTATACTGATAAACATGCATTTTCCGAGAATTTCGCGTAATGTCACAAAACGTGTTTAATTTTGTTAATTTAAATTAAAACAACGACAAAAAAAATTTTTTTGTCTTTCAGAAGGCTTTTTTTCATGAAATTGCTTTGAAAATACTTTCCTCTAATTCACTTGATATTTATTTATTAAGTTGTCAAGAGTTGTGTCAATACTTACTCGTCTATTTCTTCGTCGCTGAGAGATCTCTCATTTAATCGTCGTGACATTTTTTTCTATTTATTTATTTTTTTGCAGCAAGTTGAAAGGAATTTTCTGCTTCACCGGCGAGTTTACGGACAAGTTACACAATTTTTTATCTGGAACGAGAAACAAACGAAGGAGAGAAAAATATGTTAATAGATGATAATGAGAAATAATGAAAACATCGAGTAGAACATCCTGACACATGACTTGACGACGCTCCGTTACGTAAAAAAGGTAAAAAATAAGGAAATTGTCAAGGTAGAAAATTATTTGAAAAAAGCAAGGCGTCTCCATTGAAAAAAAGGAAATTCGAGATTTTTGTTGAAAATTTAATTTTTTTAAAGTAATTTGAACCACAAAAGAATAAATTTTGAGAATTTTTTCCTTTTTTCATGGAAAAAGTTGCATTTTCGTGCGAGAAATGCACAAAATTAATGACAAAAGTTTTCTTGTTCGAGGATTATGGAAGACATACAACTTTTTTCAAACAAGAATTTTAATGTACACGAAATTTAAGCCTTTCAAATAATGCCGAGTAACAAACTTTTTGATGCATTTTCGTTCAATTCAAGTCAAAAATTCGTCGTTTTCATCAAAAATGCGACAAAAATCCATTAAAATTCCATTTTCATCGAAATTATTATTTCATTGCATAAAATTGATTTAATTTCAATGTTTAGGAGAATTTTAATGACACATATGGGCAACAGGCAAGCCATTAAAATGTATGAGCAGCAAAGTTTTGTGTGATGCCATTGCGAGCCATAAACTTTGTCTTTATCGAGTCAAAACATATTATCCTGCCATAAAATGTCTGAAGAGTGCTTTTTATCACTTTTTATCCCTGCAAATCGATAAAACTGACGTTTGAAGAGAAATTGAACTGCCTTTTATCGTTCTTTGTTCAGCGATGGGATGTGAGTGTTTTGACGTGTGATGAACAATGGGAATAAAATGGAACAACAGGTGAGGTTGGTAAGTGATGTGAGACATAAAATTTTAATTTTAGGCTCAAGTTTTTTTTTAATTTTTATAAAAATTTATCAAAAATTTGTTCAAATTTTTTTTTTTTTAGAAAAAATTGAAAATAATATAATTTAAAATTTTAACGATTAAATAATTTTTAAAAAAATTAGAAAAATGTTTACTTTAAATTTAAAGTAAAAATGTGTTTTAAATATTTAAAAAAAAACAAAGAAAAAAAAATAATAAAAAAAAATTTGGACAAAAAAATAAAATTTAAATTTTTTTTTTATTAAAATAGACGAAAATTTATTTTTATTCTTTGAAGATATTAAAATTAAACTTTGTTAATTTTTTTAACGAAAAAAATTACAAATCAAAAGAAAATATTTATAAAAGGGAAAATTTCAACTTTCAAAGCTTCATAAAAAATTTATAAATTAAAAAATAAAAATAATTATCAAAAAAAAACCCTTAAATCTTGTAATTTTTAAAAATAATTTAATAATAATTTATTTTAATAATAATTTTTATTTATAATTTAATAATTTAAATAAATAAAAAAATAAAACATATAAAATAATTAAATTAATAATTAAATAAACTTAAAAAAAATAATTTTAAAATTAAATTTATGTAAAATTTTATTTTATTTTGATATTGAAGTTTTTTTCATAAAAGTTAATTTTGTAATAAATTTTTAAATAAAGAATTTTAAAGAATTATAAACCAACTTTAAGAAAAATAATTTAAAAAAAATTAAATAATTTTTAATAAAAAAAAAATAAAATTCAAAAATTAGTCATTAAACAAAAAATTTAACTCAGTTTATTTTTTTTTTAAATTTAAAGAAAAAATAATTAATAATTGAAAAATAGATAAATTAATAATTTAAAAAATTAAAAATTTAAATATAAAAAAAGAAATAAAATAAAATTTATGTAAAATTTTTAAAAAAATTAAAAAAAAATTAAATTTCAATTAATTAATTAATTAATTTAATTAAAAATTTAATTAAATTAATTTTTAATTAAATTTTAATTAATTTAAAAATTTAAAAAAATTTAAATTTAAAAAAAAAATAAATTTTTAAATATATTTTTTTTTAATTCTTACAATAATGTTTAATTTTTATGGATATTTTTTTGGATTAAAATTACAAACAAACTTTAAAAAAATAATTTTAATAAAAAAATAAAATAAAATTAAAATTTTATAAAAAAAATCCTTAAACAAAAAATTAGCTCGTTTCGAATTTTTTAAAATTTAAAAATCTAAATAATTTTTTTTAGGTTAAAATTTAAACTCCTAAAAAGTTTTAAAATGTACTTCAAAAACAATTTTTATTGCCTCCATTTAAAAACTCGTCATTGAAAACTTCAACACACTCACAAAAAAGTGACATCATACCATTTTATGTTCGCTGATATGATTCTCGCAAGATAACAAAGGCAACTTATCAAAAAGCAACAAGGTGTATTTTTTATATTTTTTCCTCTTTTCAAAAACGTAACAATGGGAATCTTACATTCTGGAAGCGAGCGGCGCCTTTGTCGCATTACACGACGCAAGGTAAAAAAAAATAATTAGTCAGAAGGTCAAGAAACGTGCTTTTTATCTCTCGTATTATTTTTTTTATCGCTGCAGATAAGAAACGTACGACTTTAACGGCGTTTTTGCACGAAAACCGACCACTAGTTGCGTGAAAATTACGCGAAATATTCTGGTTAATGCAAATATTTGCCGTACAAATTAAAATAGAACAAAATGCAAGTAACGTGCTCATGGTTTCCATTCAAAAGCAGACAAATATCGATTTTTCTCCGAGTTTTTCCCGTGCCGTACAGTAAATCCATAACCGAACGTACATTTTATGTAACGTTACTTGAATGATTTTTTTTTCTTACATTTTACTAAAAGTGACAGGAAAAGCCTTCGAGCTTCGACAAAAACAAACAATGTCACTCGTTATCTTCGACAAAACACGAATTTCCTCGTCAGTGGCGAGGAAAATATGTTTCGAATGAAAAATTACTTACTTGGCGAGAAAATAAAAGATTTCTTCTATTATCCACTAATTGATGCTTTTGCTGCTGATATTGACGATAAATTGAATAACAAGAGCGTGTCACAGACGTTTTTCAATTAAGAGCTTCTTCGTTCTTTTTTTTTGTTTGTGTAAATTAATTAAATTCTTACTTTATGTTTGCTTTTGACTTCGTTGTTTGTTTTTTTTTTTTTTTTTTTTTGCTTCTCTTCAATTTTTTCTAATCAATTTTTATTAAAGATTAATTTTTTTAAATGATTTTTCTACACACAGAAAAAAGTTGTTTATTTTTTAGAGAGAGAAAAAAATTTTTTTTTGGGAACTTGTGTTGATTCCGAAAAGTTATGTCTATGACTGAAAAAGTAACGTGTGCGTTTATTCGTAATATACGGAAAAAAAATTGTTGTTGAGGATTCTCTGTTTCATTCATTTTTGAGTAGAGGCAACTCACTCACATCCCCCCGACATACAGGGCAGCATAGTTGAATGTATGGGACCTGCTGATTGTGTGACATGCGTGTTGTGAGTGAGTGACTTGAGTGTGTTGACGAAGAAGTAACAGACCGAGATTTGTTTGGCGCTTTTGGTTGATCGAAATTTGATGACTTTTTGTAATTTTATTTTAATATTTTTCTTGAAAAATTTTTATGAATTTTTTGTCGAAACGTTTCAAATTTATTAAGTTCGATCTTGAAATTTTACAAATATTCAAAATTTTTTTCTTGAAACTTTATTTTAAAATTCTTAAAATTATATAAATTTATTTTTAAGAATTATCAAACTTTTTCAAAATTTTCCTGAAAACTATGAAATTTATGCTTAAAATTTTTTTTTGAACTTTACAAAAAATTTTTAGATTTTATCCTAATGAAATTTGTTCTTGAAATTTTGAAATTTATGAAATTTCTTCATGAAACTTTTGAAATTTTTGAAATTGAAATCTTGAAACTTATAAAATTTCTCAAATTTTGCTTAAAACTATTTAAATTCTTTATTTGTTATTCAAAAATTTCAAAATTTTTTTAAATTTCAAAATTAATTCTTAAAAATTTTCACATTTTATATTGAAATTTGTGAAAAATTAATATTTTATGTTGAAGTTTTTGAAATAATAAAATTTTTTCTTGAAACTTTGTCTTGAAATTTTTTATTAATATTTTGAAATTTGTTCTTGAAACTTTTGAAATTCTTGAAATATTTTCTTGAAACATTTGAAATTTATGAAATTTCTTCTTCAAACTATTCAAAAAATAAAATGAAATTTTGAAATATTTACAGATTTAAAAAAAAAACCTTGAAAATCATCAAATTCATTTATAAATTTTTTCTTGATACTATAAATTTTTTTTTTTCAAAAATTTTTTTTTTAATTTCAAAATTTATCCTTAAAAGGTTTCTAATTTTTCCTTGAATTTTTTGAAATTTATGAAACTTTTTCTCGAAACTTTTAAAATTTTTGAAATTTTATCTTGAGACTCTTGAATATTTTTTTAATTTTAAAATGAGTGAAAATTGAAATTTATAAAAAAAAATAAAACAAATTCTTGAAATTTATTAAATTTAAGGAATCAAATCTTGAAACTATTGAAATTTATTTTTAAAATTTAAGAAATTTCATATTAAAAATTTTATCTGAAAAATTTTTAAATTGATAGAATTTTATTTTGAAATTTTTGAAATTTTTCTTGAAACTTTTAAAATTTATTAAATTAAATCTTGTAACTTTTGAAATTTTCTGAAACATTTGAGATTTCAACTTGAAACTTCTGAAAATTACGAAATTTTATATGAAAATATTTTAAACTTTTATTAAAATTCTTAAAAATAAAAAAATTGAAATAAATTCTTGAAATTTATTTTTAAATTTTTTCTTACAAATAAAATTTTCTTTTTAATAATTTGTTTAAATGTTTTGTAGTAAAATTTTAAATTTATTAAGTTCGAGTTTAAAACTTTAAAAATTTTATCTTGAAAATTTTGAATTTTTTGAAATTTTGATATTTTTGAAAATTTTTCTTGAAATTCTTGAAATTGAAACTTGAAACATATGAAATTTTTGAAACTTAATCTTGAAATTTTTCACAGTTCTGAAATTTTATCTTGAAACTTCTAAAAATAGTTAAATTGATGACATTTTTTATTAATATTTTTGAAATTTGTTCTAGAAACTTATGAAATTCTTGAAATCTTATGTTGAAACTTTTGAAATTTCTCTAAACCTTACCTTTTTCATTTAAAAAAACACTCCCAAAGCCTTCATTAAACGAAAACCTAAAAAAATGTAAAAAATTGGATTAACAAGAACTTTTATTCCATACAAAAAATTGTACGATCGAGAAGTGATGCAATTAATAAGAGGCAGTAACTATAACTTAGCCTTAATTCTATTGAATAACTCTGTAAGTTTCACTTTTCTCTGATTCCCATCCGCCAATTCAATCTCGTCCTCAACTCTCTTCAGATATTTCTCAAACTCACCCTGTTTGACATTCGCTCTTTGTTTCACTGCTAAATTCCATAAATTAACTGCAAGTTGAAATGCGCGATCATCCGCAATATCCGAATAAAGAACAATTTTCTCGAACAATTGCAATGCAAAATTCGCTTGAACCCTGAAATTTCCCGCATCGGCAAGAGCTTTTAAGGACAACAAAATTTGCGAAGTGACGTTCGTGCAAATTTTGTTAATTTCGTTGAGATATTTTTGGTCTTGCCCGTAAAGTTTGTCGTTCGAGATGACATTTGCGACATGGAATGGATACGTTTCTTGCGACATGATGCTCAGGGTGTCCAAAACAGCGAGATAAATTTCAATCAAAGCGGATATTTCGAAGCCATACGTTTGAACTTGTTCCGTTAGCAGTCGAAAAAGGTACAGAGCTCCCATTTCGGGGCTATCGGGGGCGATGATCAACATCGAGAGGAAATTTTTCAAGTAAGAAACGAGATATGGCTCGGTACTTTTGGGTTTTCCATCGAAATCGATGTGTTTCGGTAGTTCAGCGATACTTTTTAGTGCTGCTTCGAAACACGCATCTGCTTGTCCCAAACAGTTATTCAGTAAGGCAATTTGTCCTGTGAGCAAATACAAGTCTAACTGGTAACGAACATCCGTGATGCTCGGAATTGTCACAAAATTGTAGGCAATGCACGATTTTACAAAGTCTCCTGTTTTGCGGGAATGTTTGCCATTGACGATGCGATATGTCTCCATCGCCAAATTATCAACTAACTGCACCAAAGTGACATAAACGACATCGAGATTGGTAAAAGCCGCCCTTGCATCGTTATAAAAAGTCAGTTGTTGCTCGAAATCTGTCCCAAAATTCACGAGACGAATGAAAAAATTTACAGCTTCGCCAATTTGACGTTTTTCGTCGTCAACGGTTAAGGCACTAAAATTAAATTTTTGAAAAATTTTATTAAAAAAATTTTTTTTTAAAGAAAATCAAAAACTTACTTGACAGAATCGTTCAAAATTTTGCTAATGTGCATGATAACGTTGATGATAACAGGATCGCTCAAGTAACCGACGGATTCGCTGTATGTCTTGAACTGCGTTAGAATGTTACGGCACACGGCTTGCTTGTTGGATTCTTTTTGGAAGAGATCGATTACAGGCAAAAAGTTGTCAAGTGTGAGCAAGGCGTCGAATTGCGGGAAATTTGTGACGATTTTGTCGATGATGCTTTGGAGTTCGGTGTAATGGGCCTCGAAAGCGTTCTTTTGGGATGCTGCGCGACGTAAAATGTCTTCTAAAATGATGTTTACTTCGCCCAACTGGAATTAAAAAAAAAAATAAAAAATTGAAATTTTGAAGATTTTTAAAAATTTGAATAAAATTTTGAATTTTTAAACAAGTTTTTATTAAAAAACTTTTAACCCAATGCACATTTTGAATTATTTTAATTAATTTTCATTCAAAAATTTTTAACCTAATACACATTTTGAATAATTTTAACTAATTTTCATAAAACTCTTTTAACCCAATGCATATTTTGCAAAATTTTTAACTAATTTTCATTAAAAAAATTTTGACCCAATGCACATTTTGAATAATTTTAACTAATTTTCATTCAAAATTTTTTAACCCAATGCATATTTTGAAAAATTTTAACTAATTTTCATTAAAAAATTTTTAACCCAATGCATATTTTGAAAAATTTTAACTAATTTTCATTAAAAAAATTTTGACCCAATGCATATTTTGAAAAATTTTAACTAATTTTCATTAAAAATTTTTTAACCCAATGCACATTTTGAAAAGTTTTAACTAATATTCATTAAAAAATTTTTAACCCAATGCACATTTTGAAAAATTTTAACTAATATTCATTAAAAAATTTTTAACCCAATGCATATTTTGAATAATTATTTAACTAATTTTCATTAAAAATTTTTTAACCCAATGCATATTTTGAAAAATTTTAACTAATTTTCATTTTAAAAATTTTTAACCCAATGCTTATTTTGAATAATTATTTAACTAATTTTCATTTAAAATTTTTTAACCCAATGGATATTTTGAATAATTTTGTCTAATTTTCATTCAATATTTTTTAACCCAATGCATATTTTGAAAATTTTTTACTAATTTTCATCAAAAATTATTTGACCCAATGCATAATTTGAAAAAATTTAACTAATTTTCATTTAAAATTTTTGACCCTATGCAAATTTTGAATATTTTAACTAATTTTCATTAAAATTTTTTAACCCAATACATATTTTGAATAATTTTAATCCAATTAACACTTTTAAATATTGACCCAGTGCATATTTTAAAATGTCTAAACATGTAAAAACGCTTTAAAAATTAAAAATTTTCCAATTTCAAGCCTAAAAATTTAATTTTCTTAACTTACCATTAAATTTGCAGCAACATAAATAGCCCAAGCCTCCATACAATGCACATATTCGCCAATTTGCGTGAAAGTTTGAACTGTTTTCCACACAAACTCAAACACATCGTACAATTGGTTCGCTTCTGGCGGACAATCCACGAGGCACATTCCCAATCCACGCAACAATTCAGCTCTGCTGTATCCCTCCGTGTCACATTTACACAAAATATTCGCAAAATGCAACGCTCGCACCGACACAAATTTATGCGGAAACGCCTGCAGAATCGAATAAAACAACGGCGCACAATTTTTCTTCTCCTGACACCGCAAAACGAGTTCATCCATCGTAAAGTCATCCGCTCCCGCCGCAATTCCCGTGAGAATCCAATCGAAAGCCGGCGCATAAAGTGTCACGTAGGTCCCGACAGAGATGCGTTGACGCGCAATTTCCGCACGAATGCCGCCCGTGAACATCTGAAAATCAGGAGGAATCGCAAGTATAGGCGAGTTGCTGCTGTACTGATGGAGTTGACTTACGGTTAGGTACACGGACAAGATATCTTCGAAATTTTGTCGGAGATACGGCTTTGCCGACGTGATTTGCATGCCAACGCGACACAAGTAGCAACGAGCGTACGCACTAACGAGCGGATCGCCAATTCCGCGAGCAATTAACGTCAAACGGTTCAAAACGCCTTCAATGTCGCTGAAAAAAATAATTTTTTTTTGAAAATTATTTGACGTGAAACTCCAAAAAATTCAATTGAACCAATAAAAAATTAAATTTTCCGTGTGAAATTTCTCAAAAAAGTCTAAAAAAATAAAATTTTTAATTTTTTTGTGGAAAAAACTGAAAAAAATCAAGAAAAAATGGGATTTGAAAGCAATATTTACGCATTTCCCATGAACTTGTACGAACGAACGATGGCAGCTTCGACATAAAATCTCGGGAGCAGTTCCCGTATCGAGGCAACTTTATAAAACCAGTTGAAAGAAGTCTCCTTTGTGGCTTCTGGAATCATTTCGGGCGTGAAATCATCCGGTAATTTACTTGCTTTGGTACTTCCGGGTCTAAAAAAAATTTTTTTCTTAATTTTTCAGTAGAAATTTATGAAAAAAAATTACTTACCGCACATAAAGTGCCTTATTTTTGAGCCTGTCATACACGAGACTCCCAAAAAGATCCAAAATATCCGTAATTAAGACGAATTTGCTCGGATAGAATTGCATCGCTGACGTATCGGCGAGCAATTTGGCACATTGAATGGCAATTTTGAGGGCTTTGACACGTTGATCCGTATTCCAAGCGTCTCTTAGTTGATGATTTAACTGCTCAATTTTCATTATGTACTCGTGTTGGCTTAAATTATGCATTTGTCGAACGGGATCCTCGTCAAAGTCGTCTAATTGTTCCAAGCGATGCTTGACTTTTTCTGAAACTGTCGTTGTGCTCGATTTTACTGCAAAGAAAAAAATATTTTTTGATTGATAATTTAATTAAAAATAATTATTGATTAATTAAAATAAATAATTAAATTAATTTTTTACATTTTTTAAAATTAATTAAATTAATTTTAATTTTTTTATTAAAAAATTTAATTTATTAATTTAATTTAATTTTTTTATTAAAAAAATTAATTTAATTGCATTGTTTTAATTTAATTAATTTTTTTTTATTAAAAAATTTAATTTATTAATTTAATTTAATTTTTTAAAAATAAATTAATTAAATATTTTTTATAAAATAATTTAAAAATTTAATTAATTGCTTTAATTATTTTTAAAATTAAAAATTAATTATTTTGTGAATTAATTAATTATTTTTTTTTAAATTTAAAATTTTTTAATTAAAATTAATAATATTTTTTTAAATAAAAAAATAATTAAATAAATTGAAATTTGAAACTTTTAAATTAATTTTAATTTGAATCATATTTTTTTTAAATTAAATTTCAAAAGTTCTTGATTAAAAATTAATTAATTTTTATTTATAAATTTAAATATTTTTAAAAAATTTTTGAAAAATTTAAATATTTTTAAAAAATTTTTGAAAAATTTTTTATTTTAATTTATTTATTTTTAAAATTAATTTATTAAATATTTTTAATAAAAATAATTAATTAAAAAAAATTAAATTAATTTAAAATAATTAATTAATAAAAATTAATTTAATTTAATTATCCTAAATATTTTTTTAATAAATAAATTTTTATCAAATAACTCACTTATTTCGCCTCCCGTCAAAAAACTCGTCACTATTGATAACTTTTCCGATGTCGTATATTTATTTAAAATCGCGGGGCGTTTCGTTGCCCATACTTGAAACTTTGGATTTGGTCCCTGAGCCGTCACAGAAGCACTTTTTTCCTCGAAATTTTCGCTCAAAGGGCTCGTAATCTCATCCAAGCGAGCAAACTGACTTAACGGATCTGTTCCATCGAGCGCTAAATTCAATGAAGTCGCCGGAATTCGTTCAACACTGACTTTGCGAGACTTTAGAGGATCGTTAATTTGCGTTAAATGCTAAAAAATAAAAATTTTTATAGAAAATTCGGGAAAAAATTAAATCGATAACGTTATGAAACGTACCTTCAATGGATGATCCGGGCATTCGACGCCATGTAAAGTTGTTTTTTGGCTCGTATTTATACGAGAAATGCATTTCCTGTGGTTTTTGGAAGTTTTTTAATGAAATTTTTGTATTTTCAGATATTTTTCGACACTTACCAGTCCATTTTTAGTTGATTTTTGGGAGACTCGTCACTTTTTGACCCGCATCTCAGGAGGAAAAAAACAAAAATCAGCTGTTTTTAGTTGACAATTGTCCGTGAGACGAATGAAATTGATAAAATTGTCAAAATTTTAATGTTTGAATTAGCAAGACGCGCTTTATTTATCACTTTTATTCGTCTCAAATTGCGTTTTGCTAATTCAAACTTTAAATTGCAAATCATCTTCGTGTCTCCAAACAATTTAGCTGCATTTCTCACTGAAATACGTGATTTCAAGAAGTAAATCTATCAAAAATTCGTTCAAAAGTGATCAAATTCCGATAAAATGGCTGCGACAACATTAGAAGACAAATCCATTTGGGAAGACGAGCAAGAATCTCTCGGCGAGGAGGTCCTCCGGATGCCCACAGACGAAATTGTCTCCCGTACGCGTCTCATGGACAACGAAATTAAGATTATGAAGAGCGAAGTGATGCGAATCAATCACGAGTTGGCGGCGCAAAACGAAAAAATCAAGGATAACACGGAAAAAATCAAAGTAAACAAGACGTTGCCGTATTTGGTGTCGAATGTCATCGAGTTGCTCGACGTTGATCCGCAAGAGGAGGAAGATGACGGTGCAATTACGGTTTTGGACTCGCAAAGGCAGGGAAAATGCGCCGTTATCAAGACAAGTACGAGACAAACATACTTTTTGCCCGTTATTGGACTTGTTGATGCGGAAAAATTGAAGCCTGGCGATCTTGTCGGAGTGAACAAAGACTCGTATTTGATCTTGGAAACGTTGCCCGCGGAATACGATGCTCGTGTGAAGGCTATGGAGGTAGATGAACGCCCAACGGAACAATATTCCGACATTGGAGGCTTGGATAAACAGATTCAGGAACTAATTGAAGCGGTTGTTTTGCCCATGACACACAAAGAAAAGTTTAAAAATCTTGGAATTCATCCTCCAAAAGGTAAAATTTACAAAATTTCTTGAAAAAATTTGAAATTTTGTAACTTTTTCATACAATTTTCGAAAATTTCAAATATTTCAAGATAAATTTTCGAAAATGTGAAATATTTCAAGAAGATTTTTTTAAAATTTCAAATATTTCAAGAAGAATTTTTGAAAATTTAAAATATTTCAAGAAGAATTTTCGAAAGTTTCAAATATTTCAAGAAGAATTTTTGAAAGTTTCAAATATTTCAAGAAGAATTTTTGAAAATTTAAAATAATTCATGAAGAATTTTCGAAAATTTCAAGAAGAATTTTTTAAAATTTCAAATATTTCAAGAAAAAATTTTTAGGAAAAATTTTTGAAATTTTGAAATTTTTGAAAAATTTTCTTGAAATATTTGAATTTCAATTTCTCATCAAAAAAAAATCTCATTTTAGGTGTTCTTCTGTATGGTCCTCCCGGCACAGGAAAGACTCTCCTTGCTCGTGCATGCGCCGCTCAAACAAAATCTACTTTCCTCAAGCTCGCGGGTCCCCAACTCGTGCAAATGTTCATTGGCGACGGCGCAAAATTAGTTCGTGACGCCTTCGCATTGGCAAAGGAAAAAGCTCCCGCGATTATTTTCATCGACGAATTGGATGCGATTGGCACAAAACGTTTCGACAGCGAAAAAGCCGGCGATCGCGAAGTACAACGTACGATGTTGGAGTTGTTGAATCAACTCGATGGCTTTAGCTCGACTGCCGATATCAAAGTTATTGCGGCAACGAATCGTGTCGACATTTTGGATCCGGCGTTGTTGCGTTCCGGACGTTTAGATCGTAAAATTGAGTTTCCGCATCCGAATGAGGAGGCACGAGCTCGTATCATGCAAATTCACTCGCGTAAAATGAACGTTAGTCCCGAAGTGAACTTTGAGGAGTTGGCAAGATCCACAGATGACTTCAATGGGGCGCAATGTAAGGCGGTTTGCGTAGAGGCGGGTATGATTGCGTTGCGAAGATCCGCAGCGTGCGTTACGCATGAAGACTTTATGGATGCTATTATGGAAGTGCAGGCCAAGAAGAAGGCGAACCTCAATTATTATGCTTAATTTTTCATTTTTTGGATTTTTTTGAAAATGATAGAAATAAAAAAAAACTCGTATCTTATAACAAAAAAATTTTTTTTCCTTTAAATCTTCAATTTTTTTGTAATTATTGATCTTGAAAAGATAAAAAATCAAAAGATTCAGAAGTTTCAAGACAAAATTTTATAAGTTTCAAAAGTTTCAAGATAAAATTTCATGAATTTCAAAAGTTTCATAATAAAATTTCATGAATTTCAAAAGTTTCAAGATAAAATTTTAAGAAATTCAAAAGTTTTTAGATTAAATGTCATGAATTTCAAAAGTTTCAAGATAAAATTTAATGAATTTCAAGTTTCCTGATAATATTTCATGAATTTCAAAAATTTCAAGATAAAATTTCATGAATTTCAAAAATTTCAAGATAAAATTTCATGAATTTCAAAAGTTTCAAGATAAAATTTCATGAATTTCAAAAGTTTCAAGATAAAATTTAATGAATTTCAAGTTTCCTGATAATATTTCATGAATTTCAAAAATTTCAAGATAAAATTTCATGAATTTCAAAAATTTCAAGATAAAATTTCATGAATTTAAAAAGTTTGAAGATAAAATTTCAAGAATTTCAAATGTTTTAAGATAAAATTTTTATGAATTTCAAAAGTTTCAATAAAAAATTTCAAGAATTTCAAAAGTTTCAAGATAAAATTTCATGAATTTCAAAAGTTTCAAAATAAAATTTCATGAATTTCAAAAGTTTCAAGATAAAATTTCATGAATTTCAAAAGTTTCAAGATAAAATTTCATGAATTTCAAAAGTTTCAAGATAAAATTTCATGAATTTCAAAAGTTTCAAGATAAAATTTAATGAATTTCAAGTTTCCTGATAATATTTCATGAATTTCAAAAATTTCAAGATAAAATTTCATGAATTTCAAATTTTTTAAAATAAAATTTCATGAATTTCAAAAGTTTCAAGATAAAATTTCATGAATTTCAAAAGTTTCAAGATAAAATTTCATGAATTTCAAAAGTTTCAAGATAAAATTTCATGAGTTTCAAAAGTTTCAAGATAAAATTTCATGAATTTCAAAATTTTCAATAAAAAATTTTAGAAAAAAACGAAAATTTAAATTCAAAGCTTCTCTAAAAATTTATTTATTTAAAATTTATCACATCTTCAATTTTTCAATTTAAATTTTAATTTTAGACTAAAACCTCTAAAGGTAATTTTTCATCAATTTTTCGTCATTCGTAGGGCGAAAATTCATTTGAGCTCAGAACGAATCTCTTGAGCAATCCAACATAAGCCACGAAATGCCTCGCATGACTTTCATCCATGTAAAATCCGACGTTCAAAACGGCGTCATTTTCCTCCAAATCCAATTTTTCAACCTTTTCAACGACTTCTGCGACGTCATTTTCTTCCCTTTCCTCGTTTTGCCAAATTATCGGAATGTTACTCAAGCTTTGTGTTTGCTGCACATATTGAATAGTTCTTGGCGACACGTGATATTCGTCGTGAAATTCTGGTTCAGCAGTTTCTTGCTCTTTTGTGACAAGAACAAGCGTCGCGTCTTCTTTTTGCATCGCGACACGAATTTCGTTCAATTTGTACGTAAAAGTCTTCGAAAGTTGCGCATTATCAAAAACGACAATTTCGTTTTTAAGCAAGACAATTTGCACAGATTTGAATCCATTACGAGATCTCATGGTTGCGGAACACGAAAAAAGCGAAGATTCATCCAAAGCACGCCACAAAAAGGTCGAAGTCATCGCTTCGGATGATTTTTGGTGAATTTCTTGCAACGCTCGAGGCACCGGGAGATTATTAAAGCCCACAGATTGCAAAACGCCTTGTCCCGTTAACGCAACTAATTCCGCAGCGCCTGAAATTGGTTTCGCAACTGCGCCGACGAGACCTTTTCCAAAGCCCGTGACGACTTGAACGGGAGAATTTGCTTGCAGCGGATGATGTGCTAAGCCTCCGAGTGCTCCGAGAAGTGAAATTCCCAAACCAGTTAAGCCTTGCGTGAATCCAGCAGTTACTCCTTGAGGACGTGAACGACGAATGGCGTCGGTTCGTTGAACGTGCTCCGAATCGAGTGTTAAACGATCCAAATTTCGCGCTAAAGAAGCTGCTAATTTTGTGACGGAGTTGACGGTTCCTGCGGTAATGTTTCGCAAAAGAGACGTTGAGCCTTGTGTGATGCCAACGAGAAATCCCCATGGACCGTTGAAGAGGCCCTGAACAGGCATCGAGATAAAATCACGTAATCCGCTTGAGAAAGTTCGAACTAATCCAGAAGGACTGAAAAGAAAATAATATTATTAAAAAATATATTTAAAAAAATTATTTAAAAAAAAATTTAAAAAAAATTATTTAAAAAAATTATTTAAAAAAATTATTTAAAAAATTATTTAAAAAAATTATTCAAAAAAATTATTTAAAAATATTATTTAAAAAAATTATTTAAAAAAAATTATTTAAAAAAATATATTTAAAAAAATTATTAAAAAAAAATTATTTAAAAAAATAATTATTTTATTAAAAAAAAATTCAAAAAAACAAAAAAAAATTATTAAAAAAAATAAAAAAAAATATTTAAAAAAAATATTTAAAAAAAAAAAAAATATTTAAAAAAATTATTTAAAAAAATTATTTAAAAAAAATATTTAAAAAAATATATTTAAAAAAATTATTTAAAAAATATATTTAAAAATGTTAAAAAATTTATTTTTTTAAATTTTTATAATTTTTTTACCTTCCAAGAATTTCTAATGAACCAACAACCCATCCAGCGCCGAAAATTGCTCCCGATAAGTAATGCATGGAAGCTGAAGCTGACAAATTTTCAGGTAAAGTATTCACATCTGCCAATTCGTACATGGAAAAGTCAAGAGGACTGTGATCTAAGGCGATGTACATTCTGAAAAAAGATAAAAAAGAACATGTTAAAATCTTAAAAAATTTATTTTTCAAAAAACCACGTGACTTAGATTTGAAAAATCCCACGTAAAAAAAAATTTAGAACAACCACGTGACTAAATAAATTAATTTTTTGAGAAATTTGAAGCTTTTAGATGATTTTTTAAAAAAATATTTTTTTTTTGTTTTTTTAAGAAATTTTTTAAAAATTTGGTCACGTGGTTTTTTAATTTGTTAAAATTGACTTGTTTCATTATTTATTTTTAAATGAACCACGTGGTTTATTTTTAAAAAAATATTTTTACCTCAAGCAAGTATGAACCGAAAGCAGCACATTCAACGGATGAACTCGAATAATCTTCAATCTAACAGTTTTGACATCTGCCAATGCTGTTTGCTGCACTTCACGCGGTACTAAAACTCGATCTTTGGGACATTTTTCCTTTTCCACGTACGGTTCAACGTCATACAAGGCATTTGTTCCGAAACAATCGCTGATATAATCCACAAGCTCCATAATGTACGAATCCTCAATGTACGCTCGAAGAGGTTTAATTCGAATTTCCACACTTTTCACGCCTTCTTCGTCATTTTCGTACAATTCCATGCGAATATCTCCGAAAATTGTCAAATCCGAACGATTTTTCATCCATTGCTCTAATTCATAAACTGAAGCTCGTTTCCCGCGTGACGTAAAATCGCCTTGCGAACAAACGATTACGGGAAAATCAAAGTCTCCGTTCGTGAAAAGTTGGTTATCTGCTTGGAAATTATCGAAAGTCAGGTGAATTTGGCGCGTTGGATACGAAATTCTGAAGGTAACGTCGTCTAAGTTGAACAGGAGGATCTCTCGTTTGCGATTGGATTTCTTGTCGGAGTTGTTGAAGAGCGTTATGTGAATGCCTTCGATGAAACTGTGAATTGTGAGGGAGTCCAAAAAGGATTTTTGCATCTCATTGTCGTCGGTAGAGTCGAAAGAATGTCTTGGCAATATTGGAGGAGACAATTTTTGGTCTGAACGAGCACTTAAGCTGGATGCTCGAGGGTTGGAGAGTCTCGCACGAATGTCTTTGGCACTGAATTCGGTGTCCTGTGAAAGAAATTTTAATGAAAAACTATAAAAATGCGAAAAATTTAGAAAAAATTATAAATGTCAATTTGAAAATTTTCCGTTAAAATTTAAAAATCGCATATTTGCTGATTCAAATTTTTAAAAAATTTGAATATTCAAAATTTTAGGTCAAAAATTATAAATTTTCTTACTGAATTTTTATTTTAAGATTTTTAAATTGAAAAAATTGTAATAAATTTTTTTTTTTTTTAAATAATAACAAATTAAAATTTTAAAATTGCCTTTTTGCTAATTCGAACTGTCAAAAAATTAAATTTTTTACTTAAAATTTTCTTTAAAAACAGAAAATTTTCAATTTTGTTAATTTTGTCACTTCAAAATTAAATAATTTTAATATTTTTAAGGCGAATTTTGTAAATGTCAATTCAAAAAATTTCCGTTAAAAATTTGAAAATTAATTTTTTGCTGATTCAAACTTTTTTGAAAACAATTTTTAGCTTGAAATTATAAAGTTTTTTAAATTTTTTCAATTTTTTTTTCTTATTTTTAGAGATTTTTATTGACAAAAACTTGAAAATTGATATTGAAAAAAAAAAAATTCTTAAAAATTTGAATAAGTCAGTTTAACAAAATGTTCGTTTGAATTTGAAAATTGATTTTTCGCTAATTCAAACTTTTTAAAAATTTTAAAAAATCAAAAGCTCTTAATTAAAATTATTAATTTTCTTACTGAATTTTAGTTTTAAAAGGTCTCTAATTAAAGAAACTAAAAAAAAAAATTTGTTTCAAATAAAAAAAATATAAAATTTGAAATTTACTTTTCACTAATTCAAAACGTCAAAAAATTTAATATTTTACTCAAAATTTTCTATAAAAAAGAAATTTTTTAATTTTTTTTTTATTCTTTAATCAAAATCTATCAAATTTTAACATTTGAAAGTCAAAATTTGTAAATGTCAATTCAAAAAAATTCCGTTAAAAATTTGAAAATCGCCTTTTTGCTAATTCAAACTTATAAAATTTCTCAAAAACGTTCAAAAATTAAATTCTTACCTGCCGAATGTAATCTAAAACAACTTTTATGGTCTTTCCCGTCGTATTCAGCGACACTTTAATGTCACCATATAACGGAATTTCCAAGAAAACTTCCTTATTTTCGTCAATTTTGACAGCTCTCGACCATCTGAGGGGCGTTCCGCTATTACTGACACACGAAAAGATCAATCCATACTCGACAGGATCAATTTCGGGGAATGTTTCATCGACAATAGGAGGCGTATAGTAAACAATTTGCTTCGATGGTACTTGTTGATACCATTTAAACTTGTCGTCGGCATCGCAATCGTTCACGGGAGCATTTCCATTGTTGCCAACAGTCTCACTTTGGGCAACAAAAACATGAAAATCCGTCAAATTCTCGACTGCCAACATTGGGGCTTCGTCTTGGTAGATGGAAATGTAATGTTGATCCTGAAATCGATGAATTGACGCGATAAAGGGAATGTAACGACCTTCACAAAACACAGAAAATGATTTTCTCTTGATTTTTCTGTTCAACAGCAAGGGACAGGAGCAATTCTCGGCATCTCCATTGAAAAGTGTCAAAAAATAATTATAAGTCGAGTTAATTTTGAATTTCGTTTTGGGACTTCCGATGCACGAAAAAAGTGTCACGGGCGTTCCTTTCGCGTTAAAAGCTTGACACGACGTGCGATCAGTCGAATAAACGCTTTCTTTGATATTTTCCCAAAATTTCAGTGAATTTCCTTTTTCGTTCGTTTGAATGGCGAACGAGAAGAAATTTAAATCGTGTTCCGTGTAATTGACAACCACGTGACCTGCAGTAAGGATGAAAACTCGCATCGAACTGTCTTCGTTCAAGGAATGCAAAATAAAGTTCGAGAGCAAATTTCGATTGTTTCGAACGCAAATCGGGACAATTCCTTCTTCGGGAATGAGATAAGAGTCGGGGCCTAATTTGAAGTTGTTGTTAATGTGTAATAAGCCGCCGTAGGTCCATTCATCGTCAGAAAGTTTTATTTCGAATTCGAAAGCGTACTGAAAAAAAATTAAAATTTGTTAAAAAAAAATTTTTGAAAATTTTTTTTTAAAATTTTTTGAGCAAAAGTTCTTTAAAATTTATTTTTTTTTCATTAAAAAATTAAAATATTTTTTTTAAATAAAAAAGAAAATTTTATTTAAAAAAAATTTAATTTGAAATTTAAAAAAAATAATTTTTATTTATTTTTAAGAAAAATAATTTTAATTTAAAAAAATAATTTTATTAAAAAAAAATATAATTTTATTTAAAAAAAATAATTTTAAAAAAAAATAATTTTTTCAAAAAAAAAATTATTTTAATTAAAAAAAAATAATTTTAATTTTTAAAATAATGTTAATTATTTAATTTAATATTTATGAACCAAAAAAAATAATTTTAATTTAAAAAAAAATAATTTTAATTTAAAAAAATAATTTTAATTAAAAAAAAAAATAATTTTAATTTTTAAAAAAAAATAAATTAATTTTATTTAAAAAAAAATTAATTTTAATTTTAAGAAAAATAATTTAATTAAAAAAAAATAATTTTAATTAAAAAAATAATTTTAATTAAAAAAAATAATTTTAATTTTAATTTTAAAAAAAAATAATTTAATTTTTTGAAAAATAATTTTGATTGTAGAAAAATAATTTTAATTAAAAAAAATAATTTTAATTTAAAAAATAATTTTAATTTAAAAAAAAATAATTTTAATTTAATTTAAAAAAAAATAATTTTTAATTTTAATTAAAAAAAAATAATTTTTAAAAAATAATTTTAATTTCAAAAAAATAATTTTAATTAAAAAAAATTTAATTTAAAAAAATATTTTAATTTAAAAAAAAAATAATTTTAATTTAAAAAAATAATTTTAACTAATTTATTTATTTTTAATTATAATTAATTAAAATTTTGAAAAAATTAAAACAATAATTTTTTTTATTAAAATAAAGTATTTTTCTTTACTTTCAGGTCTAATTTTCATCATAATTTCAACTCACCTCAACACTAAAAGGCATCACGACGTTATTCGGTTCAATTAAACAACTTTCCTTGCCATCCACACTTTTCAGTCTAATCGAAACTCCCGTTGAATTAATAAAAAGAGCCCATGGCGAGATCGTTAGCATCAACGAACACGACAACTCCTGCGCTGGACCACATTTATAAATCGGCAACGTTCCCTCTTGAAAAGAATTTTCTCGATTCCATCGCAGCTCTTCCTCACGTTTGCATGGCCAATTAGCGGATGTCTCAGTTTGCAGCAATTTAATGGCATTTTCGATATTTTTGAAAGTTGGAGGCACTTGGAAAAATTGTTTGGCATCGATGAGTTTGTACGAAAGCAAAGCACGTCTCTTGTCCTCGTCATAAAGTGACTTGAAACTGAAACAAAAAATTCTCTCATTAAAATTTTCTCTCTTTTTTGCAGCTCTTGAATGGATTAAAAGATAAAATTGGAGATTATTCAGTCAGTTTTGAGTCGCAGAAGTGTCAAGAAGAATAATTTTTTAATAAAAAATGGAAACGAAAAGTGTCGTAATTGACGTCGACGTTGGCGCAGATGATGCTTGGGCTCTTTTGTTAGCTCTGAACAACGAAAAACTCGGAAATTACAAAATTCGAGCCATTACTTGCACTTTTGGAAACACAACTTTGGAAAATGTGGGCAAAAATGTCTTAAAAGTGCTCGAAACTGTCGATCGATTGGATGTAAGTTCAAAATTTTCTTCATAAAATATTTTTTTCAAAAAAAATTTTTTTTTTAGATCCCAATTTTTCTCGGAAGTTCAGAGCCTTTAATCATCCATTCCCCAAAAAATGGCGAAAAAGACGAAAATTTTCACGGATCCGACGGTTTAGGCGACGTAATTGACCCAAAAACGCATCTCAACCCGGATTTACTTCAAAAAACCTCCGCCATCGAAGCAATTCGCGACATTTTACTTTGCGATAAAAACGTTCATCTAATCTGCTTGGGCCCGTTAACAAACATCGCCTTGTTACTAAAAATGCATCCCAATGTCAGAGATAAGATACGCGAGATTACAATTATGGGCGGCAATCGTCACGGCGTCGGAAATATCACGAGAGCGGCGGAATTTAATTTTCACTGCGATCCGGAAGCGGCTTTTATAGTTTTTCAATCCGCTCGTTGCCCGATCAAACTTTTGCCATTGGAAAGTGTGAAACACAACAAAATGATCGAAAAATCGTGGAGATTTGATGTTTTGGGAAAAGTTGATGGAAAAATCACGAAATTAATGAATCCGATAGAGGAAAAGTTGTTGAGTCGAAGTAATTTTTGGTATCCGTTCGATGCTTATGCAGTTGCGAGTTTTATAAAGCCTGAAATTGTTAAGAGGGAGACAAATTTGCACGTGACGATCGAACTTGGAGGATTTTTTACAAGAGGTCAAGTCGTTATTGATCATGTTGGAAAGGAAAAGTGCAAAAATGTGACCGTATTTGAGGAAATTGACATTGAAATGTTTAGAAATCTTATGAAAGAAGTAGTTGATGCTCAAAAAAATTGAATTAATTTGAAATAAATTTAAAAGTTTTCGAATAATAATTGAGTTAAAGGCAAAATATTAATTAAAATTGTTTAAATTAAATCCTTTTAATTTTTTTTTTTTTTTTTTTTTGAAGAAAGTATTAAAGAAATATTTTATTCAACCAACTTTTGATGGGTTTCAAAGCTAAAATTTAATAAATATTCATTCTAAAGATGATTTCCATGCATATCTCCTCGATTTTTGAAGAAATAAAAAAAAGTACGATTTTATCATATGAGGAGCAAAAATCGTACTTTTTTTCTCAAGTCAATTTTCAACCAACTTTTGATGGGTTTCAAAGCTAAAAGTTAATAAATATTCATTCTAAAGTCGATTTCCATTGCTATCTGATCGATTTTTGATGAAATAAAAAAAAGTACGATTTTATCATATGAGGAGCAAAAATCGTACTTTTTTCTCAAGTCAATTTTCAACCAACTTTTGATGGGTTTCAAAGCTAAAAGTTAATAAATATTCATTCTAAAGTCGATTTCCATTGCTATCTGATCGATTTTTGATGAAATAAAAAAAAGTACGATTTTATCATATGAGGAGCAAAAATCGTACTTTTTTCCTCAAGTCAATTTTTGATGGGTTTCAAAGCTAAAAGTTAATAAATATTCATTCTAAAGTCGATTTCAATTGCTATCTGATCGATTTTTGATGAAATAAAAAAAAGTACGATTTTATCATATGAGGAGCAAAAATCGTACTTTTTTCCTCAAGTCAATTTTTGATGGGTTTCAAAGCTAAAATTGAATAAATATTCATTCTAAAGTCGATTTCCATTGCTATCTGATCGATTTTTGATGAAATAAAAAAAAGTACGATTTTATCATATGAGGAGCAAAAATCGTACTTTTTTCTCAAGTCAATTTTCGATTTTTGATGAAACCGAACTTTTGATGGGTTTCAAAGCTAAAATTGAATAAATATTCATTCTAAAGTCGATTTCCATTGCTATCTGATCGATTTTTGATGAAATAAAAAAAAGTACGATTTTATCATATGAGGAGCAAAAATCGTACTTTTTTCTCAAGTCAATTTTTGATGGGTTTCAAAGCTAAAATTGAATAAATATTCATTCTAAAGTCGATTTCCATTGATATCTGATCGATTTTTGATGAAATAAAAAAAAGTACGATTTTATCATATGAGGAGCAAAAATCGTACTAAAAAACTACGATTTTATCATATGAGGAGCAAAAATCGTACTTTTTTCTCAAGTCAATTTTTGATGGGTTTCAAAGCTAAAATTGAATAAATATTCATTCTAAAGTCGATTTCCATTGCTATCTGATCGATTTTTGATGAAATAAAAAAAAGTACGATTTTATCATATGAGGAGCAAAAATCGTACTTTTTTTCTCAAGTCAATTTTCAACCAACTTTTTGGGTTTCAAAGCTAAAATTGAATAAATATTCATTCTAAAGTCGATTTCCATTGATATCTGATCGATTTTTGATGAAATAAAAAAAAGTACGATTTTATCATATGAGGAGCAAAAATCGTACTTTTTTCTCAAGTCAATTTTCAACCAACTTTTGATGGGTTTCAAAGCTAAAATTGAATAAATATTCATTCTAAAGTCGATTTCCATTGATATCTGATCGATTTTTGATGAAATAAAAAAAAGTACGATTTTATCATATGAGGAGCAAAAATCGTACTTTTTTTCTCAAGTCAATTTTCAACAAACTTTTGATGGGTTTCAAAGCTAAAAAGCTAAAATTGAATAAATATTCATTGATTTCCATTGATATCTGATGGATTTTTGATGAAATAAAAAAAAGTACGATTTTATCATATGAGGAGCAAAAATCGTACTTTTTTCTCAAGTCAATTTTCAACCAACTTTTGATGGGTTTCAAAGCTAAAATTGAATAAATATTCATTCTAAAGTTGATTTCCATTGATATCTGATCGATTTTTGATGAAATAAAAAAAAGTACGATTTTATCATATGAGGAGCAAAAATCGTACTTTTTTCTCAAGTCAATTTTTGATGGGTTTCAAAGCTAAAATTGAATAAATATTCATTCTAAAGTTGATTTCCATTGATATCTGATCGATTTTTGATGAAATAAAAAAAAGTACGATTTTATCATATGAGGAGCAAAAATCGTACTTTTTTCCTCAAGTCAATTTTTGATGGGTTTCAAAGCTAAAATTGAATAAATATTCATTCTAAAGTCGATTTCCATTGATATCTGATCGATTTTTGATGAAATAAAAAAAAGTACGATTTTATCATATGAGGAGCAAAAATCGTACTTTTTTCTCAAGTCGTCAATTTTTGATGGGTTTCAAAGCTAAAATTTAATAAATATTCATTCTAAAGTCGATTTCCATTGATATCTGATCGATTTTTGATGAAATAAAAAAAAGTACGATTTTATCATATGAGGAGCAAAAATCGTACTTTTTTCCTCAAGTCAATTTTTGATGGGTTTCAAAGCTAAAATTGAATAAATATTCATTCTAAAGTCGATTTCCATTGATATCTGATCGATTTTTGATGAAATAAAAAAAAGTACGATTTTATCATATGAGGAGCAAAAATCGTACTTTTTTCCTCAAGTCAATTTTCAACCAACTTTTGATGGGTTTCAAAGCTAAAAGTTAATAAATATTCATTCTAAAGTCGATTTCCATTGATATCTGATCGATTTTTGATGAAATAAAAAAAAGTACGATTTTATCATATGAGGAGCAAAAATCGTACTTTTTTCTCAAGTCAATTTTCAACTCTAAAGTTCATTTCAATTTTTGATGGGTTTCAAAGCTAAAATTGAATAAATATTCATTCTAAAGTTGATTTCCATTGATATCTGATCGATTTTTGATGAAATAAAAAAAAGTACGATTTTATCATATGAGGAGCAAAAATCGTACTTTTTTTCTCAAGTCAATTTTCAACCAACTTTTGATGGGTTTCAAAGCTAAAATTGAATAAATATTCATTCTAAAGATAATTTCCATTGATATCTGATCGATTTTTGATGAAATAAAAAAAAGTACGATTTTATCATATGAGGAGCAAAAATCGTACTTTTTTCTCAAGTCAATTTTCAACCAACTTTTGATGGGTTTCAAAGCTAAAAATTAATAAATATTCATTCTAAAGTCGATTTCCATTGCTATCTGATCGATTTTTGATGAAATAAAAAAAAGTACGATTTTATCATATGAGGAGCAAAAATCGTACTTTTTTCCTCAAGTCAATTTTTGATGGGTTTCAAAGCTAAAATTGAATAAATATTCATTCTAAAGTCGATTTCCATTGATATCTGATCGATTTTTGATGAAATAAAAAAAAGTACGATTTTATCATATGAGGAGCAAAAATCGTACTTTTTTCTCAAGTCAATTTTCAACCAACTTTTGATGGGTTTCAAAGCTAAAATTAATAAATATTCATTCTAAAGTCGATTTCCATTGCTATCTGATCGATTTTTGATGAAATAAAAAAAAGTACGATTTTATCATATGAGGAGCAAAAATCGTACTTTTTTCTCAAGTCAATTTTCAACCAACTTTTGATGGGTTTCAAAGCTAAAATTTTGAATAAATATTCATTCTAAAGTCGATTTCCATTGCTATCTGATCGATTTTTGATGAAATAAAAAAAAGTACGATTTTATCATATGAGGAGCAAAAATCGTACTTTTTTCTCAAGTCAATTTTCAACCAATTTTTGATGGGTTTCAAAGCTAAAATTGAATAAATATTCATTCTAAAGTCGATTTCTTTTTTCTCAAGTCAATTTTCAACCAACTTTTGATGGGTTTCAAAGCTAAAATTGAATAAATATTCATTCTAAAGTCGATTTCCATTGCTATCTGATCGATTTTTGATGAAATAAAAAAAAGTACGATTTTATCATATGAGGAGCAAAAATCGTACTTTTTTCCTCAAGTCAATTTTTGATGGGTTTCAAAGCTAAAATTGAATAAATATTCATTCTAAAGTCGATTTCCATTGCTATCTGATCGATTTTTGATGAAATAAAAAAAAGTACGATTTTATCATATGAGGAGCAAAAATCGTACTTTTTTCTCAAGTCAATTTTCAACCAATTTTTGATGGGTTTCAAAGCTAAAATTTAATAAATATTCATTCTAAAGTCGATTTCCATTGCTATCTGATCGATTTTTGATGAAATAAAAAAAAGTACGATTTTATCATATGAGGAGCAAAAATCGTACTTTTTTCCTCAAGTCAATTTTTGATGGGTTTCAAAGCTAAAATTGAATAAATATTCATTCTAAAGTCGATTTCCATTGCTATCTGATCGATTTTTGATGAAATAAAAAAAAGTACGATTTTATCATATGAGGAGCAAAAATCGTACTTTTTTCCTCAAGTCAATTTTTGATGGGTTTCAAAGCTAAAATTGAATAAATATTCATTCTAAAGTTGATCGATGAAATTCCATTGATCAAGTCAATTTTTGATGGGTTTCAAAGCTAAAATTGAATAAATATTCATTCTAAAGTCGATTTCCATTGCTATCTGATCGATTTTTGATGAAATAAAAAAAAGTACGATTTTATCATATGAGGAGCAAAAATCGTACTTTTTTCCTCAAGTCAATTTTTGATGGGTTTCAAAGCTAAAATTGAATAAATATTCATTCTAAAGTCGATTTCCATTGCTATCTGATCGATTTTTGATGAAATAAAAAAAAGTACGATTTTATCATATGAGGAGCAAAAATCGTACTTTTTTCCTCAAGTCAATTTTTGATGGGTTTCAAAGCTAAAATTGAATAAATATTCATTCTAAAGTCGATTTCCATTGATATCTGATCGATTTTTGATGAAATAAAAAAAAGTACGATTTTATCATATGAGGAGCAAAAATCGTACTTTTTTCCTCAAGTCAATTTTTGATGGGTTTCAAAGCTAAAATTGAATAAATATTCATTCTAAAGTAGATTTTCATTGCTATCTGATCGATTTTTGATGAAATAAAAAAAAGTACGATTTTATCATATGAGGAGCAAAAATCGTACTTTTTTCCTCAAGTCAATTTTTGATGGGTTTCAAAGCTAAAATTGAATAAATATTCATTCTAAAGTCGATTTCCATTGATATCTGATCGATTTTTGATGAAATAAAAAAAAGTACGATTTTATCATATGAGGAGCAAAAATCGTACTTTTTTCCTCAAGTCAATTTTTGATGGGTTTCAAAGCTAAAATTGAATAAATATTCATTCTAAAGTTCATTTCCATTGATATCTTATCGATTTTTGATGAAATAAAAAAAAGTACGATTTTATCATATGAGGAGCAAAAATCGTACTTTTTTCCTCAAGTCAATTTTTGATGGGTTTCAAAGCTAAAATTGAATAAATATTCATTCTAAAGTCGATTTCCATTGATATCTGATCGATTTTTGATGAAATAAAAAAAAGTACGATTTTATCATATGAGGAGCAAAAATCGTACTTTTTTCCTCAAGTCAATTTTTGATGGGTTTCAAAGCTAAAATTGAATAAATATTCATTCTAAAGTCGATTTCCATTGATATCTGATCGATTTTTGATGAAATAAAAAAAAGTACGATTTTATCATATGAGGAGCAAAAATCGTACTTTTTTCCTCAAGTCAATTTTTGATGGGTTTCAAAGCTAAAATTGAATAAATATTCATTCTAAAGTTGATTTCCATTGATATCTGATCGATTTTTGATGAAATAAAAAAAAGTACGATTTTATCATATGAGGAGCAAAAATCGTACTTTTTTCCTCAAGTCAATTTTTGATGGGTTTCAAAGCTAAAA
This sequence comes from Culicoides brevitarsis, assembly GCF_036172545.1. Classification (NCBI taxonomy): domain Eukaryota; kingdom Metazoa; phylum Arthropoda; class Insecta; order Diptera; family Ceratopogonidae; genus Culicoides; species Culicoides brevitarsis. The sequence goes on along the minus strand of NC_087087.1, from coordinate 4,146,173 downwards.
TTGAATAAATATTCATTCTAAATTTGATTTCCATTGATATCTGATCGATTTTTGATGAAATAAAAAAAAGTACGATTTTATCATATGAGGATCAAAAATCGTACTTTTTTTCTCAAGTCAATTTTCAACCAACTTTTGATGGGTTTCAAAGCTAAAATTAAATAAATATTCATTCTAAAGTCGATTTCCATTGATATCTGATCGATTTTTGATGAAATAAAAAAAAGTACGATTTTATCATATGAGGAGCAAAAATCGTACTTTTTTCCTCAAGTCAATTTTTGATGGGTTTCAAAGCTAAAATTGAATAAATATTCATTCTAAAGTCGATTTCCATTGATATCTGATCGATTTTTGATGAAATAAAAAAAAGTACGATTTTATCATATGAGGAGCAAAAATCGTACTTTTTTCCTCAAGTCAATTTTTGATGGGTTTCAAAGCTAAAATTGAATAAATATTCATTCTAAAGTCGATTTCCATTGATATCTGATCGATTTTTGATGAAATAAAAAAAAGTACGATTTTATCATATGAGGAGCAAAAATCGTACTTTTTTCCTCAAGTCAATTTTTGATGGGTTTCAAAGCTAAAATTGAATAAATATTCATTCAAAAGTTGATTTTCATTGATATCTGATCGATTTTTGATGAAATAAAAAAAAGTACGATTTTATCATATGAGGAGCAAAAATCGTACTTTTTTCCTCAAGTCAATTTTTGATGGGTTTCAAAGCTAAAATTGAATAAATATTCATTCTAAAGTCGATTTCCATTGATATCTGATCGATTTTTGATGAAATAAAAAAAAGTACGATTTTATCATATGAGGAGCAAAAATCGTACTTTTTTTCTCAAGTCAATTTTTGATGGGTTTCAAAGCTAAAATTGAATAAATATTCATTCTAAAGTCGATTTCCATTGATATCTGATCGATTTTTGATGAAATAAAAAAAAGTACGATTTTATCATATGAGGAGCAAAAATCGTACTTTTTTCTCAAGTCACTTTTCAACCAATTTTTGAGGGGTTTCAAAGGTAAAAATTAATAAATATGCATTCTGAAGGATTTTTCGAATTTTTTTTTTTGCAATTTATATTTTGATCATCAAGCAAAATTTTTGAATTCAAAATTACCCCGAAAATTTTCAAAAAAAAAATCAAAATACTCACTCCATTTTAAACGCCAACTCATGATCATCTTCATACGTTCCCGGCATCTGCATCTCCTTAACTTCCCCTCTTCCAAAAATCGAATAATTTTGCTTGTGCTTATCCTCATAAGCCGTCGTGTGAATTGTCAAATTCGATTTCAACGAGTAAAGCGGCCAAATTATCACCAAAACTCGTTCGGGACAAAAACTCTTCGAAACGCGAAACTCCTCGATCGGTTCTCGAATAATTCTGACCCAAAAACTCGCTTCGCCAAAATTATTCGCCGCCGGAACTTTGACCATCCAGGGTTTGTTATTTTTGCCGATTTCTTTCAAGGGGATTTCGCCACTCCATGACTTTTTGGGGAGACTTGCGAACTTGATGCGGATCGATTCTTGTGCGTTTTCGTCGATGCAGGGACCAAAAGTGCTCGCATGAGATTTATCGTCGACAGTGAGTTCGGTAATTGTGCTATTTTGCGTTGTATCGACTTGATTTGCGTAAATTTTGTACTGAACGAGGAACGGATTGCTTGTCATGTTATAAAATTCGACATGACCTGAAATGTTAATTTTCTTTTGGAACGAAGAAATATTTTGAATGTTCACAATTAGGATTTTATTGCGAATTAAACATTTGTGAACGCCTTCTTCGTCGATTTTCAACGGTTTTAAGACATTTTCGTTCTTGAAACGAATAAAAATTAAATTATCATCATTTTTCGCTTCCATGTGCAACGAATAAAGCAAGAAACTTCGTCCAGGCAGTGAAAAAATTTGACTCGTCCCAAATTGCCCAAACTCCAAATCGACATTCGTTTGATTGCAAACCACATAACGCGACATCAGAACAAGATCCGTCTCATCTTTCGTCAAAATTTGCTCAGAATCTTTGAAAATTCTCGTTAAAACGGAAATCGCATGAGCTACTGACTGTCCGTAACGAAGATGCATCGTACTTGTGACGAAATTCACTTTTTTCTCCTCCTCCGTGAACTCGATGTAGGCCCGAACTTTGAAATTTTCCAACAACGCCGTGTAATTCATGAACGAATAGTCGATTATGTCGCAGGCGACTTCCGTTTCCGCGTCAAAATGTAAAATTTGGAAGTCATCAAAGACGCTTGTGTGACACAAAAATGCGCTCAGGTTAAAAGAAAGGCATTTGTGGGGCGGGATTAAGCCTCCTTGAAGTTTTAAGCCACGCACGATTTTCGGGGTTCGGCCAGAAGTTGAACAAGCCATCAAATTTAACTGAATATTTCCAAAGTCGATGATGACGTCGGCAGTTGGGATGGTTGCGGGATTATAATAAGAGTCGACTCGAAGGCAGCCAACGAAGAGTTTTGGACTGAAAGTTGATGCGGGAGTGTTTAAGGAGTTGTTGAAGGGAGTTGATGGCGATAAGATGTCTGTTATGTTGCAATCCGCTGAAAAATTGAAAAAAAAAAAATAATTTAAAGTTCAAAAATTAAAAAAAATAATTTTTTAAGGTTGGTTTTAAAATTTTTTTACAATTAATTACATCTCATTTTTAATTTTTTTTTTAAATTTAGTTTTAATTTCTCAAATTAAACAAAAAAAAAATTATAAAAACTTTACTTTTTTTCGAATCTAAAATTATGAATATTAATTTTTTTAATTCATTGTATTAAAAAAATATTTAAAAATTTTTAAATAATAAAAAAGAGAAATATTTAAAAAATGAAAAAAATTAAAATAAAAATTCTCAAATTAAAAAAAAAAACATTTCAATATAATATTTAAAAGAATAAAAAAAAATAAAAATGTTAATGAAAAGAAAATAATAATCAATTTTTATATTCTTTTAAAAAAATAAAAGAAAATTGAAAAACAATAAATTTTAATTTTTTTAAAAAATAATTTAAAAATTTAACATATTAATTTGGAAAAATTGGAACTATAATAAAAAAAAAAATAAATTATTTAAAAACAAATTTTAAAAATTTGAACAATTTTAAAATAAAAAAATCAAAATAAGAAAAATATTTTTAAGAATTTTTATATAAATTTAACAATTTTATATTTTTCATTAATTTATTGAAAAACTTAAAAAAATTAAAATTCAATGTAAGAAAAAATTAAATAAAATTCAATGTAAGAAAAAATAAAAATTTCATAAAAATTTTGAAAAATTTTGAAAATGCTAAAAAAAAAAATAAATACCTAAATAAATTATTTTTTACAAATAAAAAAAAAATTATAAAATTTAATTGAACTTTTTTTGGTAAAATAATTTTTTTTAAATCTAAAAGTTATGAAAGTTCAAATTTTTTTTTTTCTAAATTCTTATGAGTTTAAAATTTTTATAATTTTTAAAATTAAAAAATGAATGTAGGAAAAATTTTTTAAAAATAAATTAATCTCAATATTTGAAAAAAATATAAAATTCAAGCGAAAAATTAAGAATTTCAAAAACTCAAAAATTACAAAAAATAAAAATTTTTGAAATTTCTAAAAATATAAAAATTAATAAATAAATAAACTTTTGCAATTTAAATAAATAATTTCAAAAAGTAAAAAAAAATTATAGAAATTAAAAAAAAATACTAAAAATTTTTAAAATATTCATTTTCTTCTTTAAAAAATAAAAAAAAATATATATTGAATTTTATTTATTTTTTTCTTTTAGAAATAAATTATTTAAATGATTAAAAATTAAAAAAAAAATTATTCAAAAATTTTTGAATATTAAAAATTGATAAATTAAACTTTTTAAATAGAAAATAAAAAAAAATATAAAAATAATTTTAAATAAAAACAAATAAATAAAATTACGGATTTAAAAATAATTTAAAATATTTTTACTTATTTTACCTTTAAAAATAATTTTAAAAAACTCACCTTTAACATCCTTCATCGAATCACTCGTTTCTTCCTCATCCTCCTCTTCCTCATTTTCACTATCATCCTCATTCCTTACGACAATTTGCACTACCGTGACTCTCCAAATACTCGAACAAACATTTCTCGCTGGAATTTCGACATTTGTTGCTTCCTGATCGGACAACACAAAACTTCTTGCCAACATGAAACTCTCCCTCACACTGTTATAATACTCCAATTTGCACTCTAACACCGTTGGCTTCGCAAATTGAATCGGCACGGGAAACAATTTCACTTGACTCAAGCACCGGGGCTGCGGATATCGCCAACAAACCGAACTCAAATCCAATTTGGAATAAATTTGAATCTGATACGGCAACGGAAGTTCCGCCAAACTGGTCGTTTCGATAAATTGAAAGGCTCCTGCACGCAAATCGTCTTCGTAATTCTCCTGTTTTGGGCGGGATTTTGGCTCCGGAAGCGATAATTGCAACGGAATGAATTCAACTTTCGATTCTTTTTCAATTTCTTCCTCAAAAATGGATTTTTGGACCTCTTCTCGCATCTCCTCATACCTCACAAAGACCCGATTTAACGCATTTTGCATTAAAATAAACTCATTTTGATGATGACAATGCAAATCTACTTGAAGAAAATTCGATTTGACAACTAAAACTACGATTGGCTCCCGTTTCCATGACTCCTGAGAGACACTCAGCTCGGCTTCCAACGTCAAAGGATGCAAAATTGTCTCCCCATTCGCTGTCAAAATCAAAGAATGAACTTTGGCATTAAAATTTATGCGTTCAATCCTTTCCACAAGACTCAAATTAGCCTGAACTCCCCCACAGGTGAGTTTAAAATCGTAATTTTTGTTGTCTGAAAGCTCGAATAAGACCTGCGAAACTTGAAAATTTAATTTATTCAAGTCCTGCAGGTAATTTTTGACTTGTTTAAATGCATTTGTACGTTTCGCCGGCACAGGAATGACTTTTTTCCTCTGTTGAACTCCTTTTTCAAGCGAATTTTGTACCGTAAACTGCAAATCCAGCAACTTTTCTAACGTTAAATGACTTATTTTGACTTTCAGGGGTCTTCCAACTTTCACGTGCACCTCGTCAGCCTTCGTAAGTGACGTCACATGACGAAATTCGAAGAAAGGAAGGAACGCGCCCGTATGATCTGTCTCTCCGGAGCGTGTTTCAAGCAACGAAATGCTCTGTGAAGGCTTTTTTTTCGTTCCAGCTTCCAATCCGAGCGTTATTCGCAGGTCCAGGAGGGAAATTTTGACGGATTTTTCATAATTTGTTTGCCGCACGAAAATATTCGGACGATCGAGAGTCGTTGTAAGAAGAGGAATTGTCTCTTTTTTCGCCGCCGGGAGATCTTCGTCGGATTTGTAAAGGCGAAATGTGAAAATTCCTCCGTTAAAGTAAGTTTCGTAAGGCATGAGAACAATTTCCTTGATCTGATAATTTTTTTTTAGTTGGGAAATTTTCTGTTTTAGTCGTTTTTTGTCATTAGAAGCCCCGAGAGACTCAATTCCGGAGTCCTGTAACGATCGTTTCTCGATTTGGATGAGACTTTGGGTTCTTTTTGGCATTCGATGACGTGCTGAAGTTGATTTTTTTGCAGATTCTTCACGAAAAACGTCTTTTGGAGAGGCAGGAGTGAAGTCAACTGATCCTGTTCGCTTGAAAATTGTCGGAGTTGGTGGATTTTGGAAGAGATTTGAACTGACGCCGACATATTCTTGCGTTAATTCGTTCAGAACGAGGACATCGGGCTTTGGTTTCGGGTATAAAACTGATAAAAGTTGTTCTTGGAGCTGCGCGAGTTGACATGCGAGCGAAAGTTGGTTCAAGGTCATCGACAAGGTCATATCTTTGGTGCAGTTGAACTCGATGGCTTCTTGGCAGACGAGAACGTTTTCGAAAATGATGCTCGGAGCATAAACAATTCCAAGATTGAAGCCATTAAAGACAGTTTTTACGACAATTTCGGGTTTGCTGCTCGGCGGAGCCTCATTTTGATTCCATTCAAGCGCTGGATTGTCGTGATGCGTCGCCGTTTGTTGCTTGTAGAACGTATCGAGGACGTTAATCCAGTTTCCCGTGCACAAAGAGATGTTTTGGAACATCAATTCGTATTGGCGATTCTCAACTTTGGTACCGTAAACGTCTAAAATGCCCAATTGCTGCGCTTTGTGATAAATATCCGGACGTAATGCGGTTCTGTTGATCTTATTTTCGGGTTCAACCATCCGAATATCGGCAATTGTGAGGATATAAACGTTGCAATCTTTCGTTTCGCTCCTTGAAACGGGCAAAAATACCCGAATTCCCTTACTTTGGAAGTCAAAAAGTGGCAAATCATCCACTGATGTGATATTTTTTTGACTTAAATCACGTTCAGCACGTCGCTCGTCTAAACGAAAGGCTCCGATGAACTCAGCGAGAAGTTCTAAGTCCAAGGCGACGTCGAAATGTTGCATCTTGAGACCAACTTCCGTCAAAAAACGTGATTCCGAGTTCAGATTTTGCTTAATTTTCACTTTCCATTTTGTTTGGACGTCGATTTTGTCGGCGCACGTGACCAAAAGTTGCAAAACAGCAGCGTCGCGAGCTCCTTTTTCGTGAATTAAGTCACTGTCGGAGTGAAAATGAAAACCTAAATTCTCGTTTTTGTTGTATTCGTTGTGAAATTCGGTTTTTTCGTGACATTCGCCCTTGGCAGAGGCAATTTTCAGCATTAATTGATGGTAATTCGGGCGTTGGTTGAAACTGATGATGATGTCTTCGAGTGAAACGGTGAATTTTTTGTTGCATTTTGTCGTTGGGTCGCAATTGAATGCCACGAGGGAGACTTTTGTCAAGGTAAATTGCACTAAAAGGGAGTACGAGCCTTGCGGAATGATCGGAGGAGGAGCTTTTGATGCACTTGAAGTTGCAGTCGTTGTTGCTTCGCTTCGGATTTCGCTTTTGCTGTCGATGGATTTGATGCTGGAGAACCATGAGGTTTGTGCGTACGACAAAAATTCCTTGATTTCGGTTGAAACTTGAGAATTGGAGTTTGTGGAGAAGTCTAATGTTGGTTTGGCGGGTTGAGAAGTCACGTAGAGGCGTTTGATGAGAGATAAGTCGAGGAATTGGCGAATGTTGCGCATGATGAAGTTCATCTACGGGAGAAAATTTTTCAAAAACAAATTAAGTTAGATTTGAGTTTTTTTATGAAATTTTTTTTAAATTATTTTTTTTTTTTCAATTATAAAATTTTTGTTTAATTCGTAAAAATTTTATTTAAGTTCAAAAATTTTTATTTTATTTTTTTTTTTAATTTTAATTTTACAAATAATTTTTTTTTAAATTATTTTTTTTAATAAAAACATTTAGGGTTTTCCAAATACGTTTTTTATATAAATAGGTTTTCGTTTTTAGTACTATTTAGTATGGAAAAGTAATAAAATTGATCAATTTTGAATTATTTTCTATGATATTGTTATAAAATTAGCGTTTCTAAAAATCTAAAAAAGTTTTCAAAATGGCTTTGACACAGTTTTTGACATAGTTTTTTTGCTCTTGATTTAGTTTTTAAAATAAAACTATGTCAAAGGAAAAAAAATTTTTTCAGTTTCAATTTTTTGGCAGTTTTGAGTTAGAAAATGATTAAAAATGATAAATTAGAGCCCTCTGACAAATTTTTATCCATTTGGAGCAAAATTTGACAAAAATTGCTTTGACACAGTTTTTGACACAGTTTTTGACATAGTTTTTGACACAGTTTTTGTCTTGATTTAGTTTTTAAAATAAAACTATGTCAAAGGAAAAAAAATTTTTCAGTTTCAGTTTTTTAGCAGTTTTGAGTTAGAAAATGATTAAAAATGATAAATTAGAGCCCTCTGACAAATTTTTATCCATTTGGAGCAATATTTGACAAAAATTGTTTTGACACAGTTTTTTTGCTCTTGATTTAGTTTATAAAACAAAACTATGTCAAAGGAAAAAAAATTTTTCAGTTTCAATTTTTTGGCAGTTTTGAGTTAGAAAATGATTAAAAATGATAAATTAGAGCCCTCTGACAAATTTTTATCCATTTGGAGCAATATTTGACAAAAGTTGCTTTGACACAGTTTTTTTTTTTTTCTTGATTTAGTTTTTAAAACAAAACTATGTCAAAGGAAAAAAAATTTTTCAGTTTCAATTTTTTGGCAGTTTTGAGTTAGAAAATGATTAAAAATGATAAATTAGAGCCCTCTGACAAATTTTTATCCATTTGGAGCAATATTTGACAAAAGTTGCTTTGACACAGTTTTTGACACAGTTTTTGACATAGTTTTTGTCTTGATTTAGTTTTTAAAATAAAACTATGTCAAAGGAAAAAAAATTTTTCAGTTTCAATTTTTTGGCAGTTTTGAGTTAGAAAATGATTAAAAATGATAAATTAGAGCCCTCTGACAAATTTTTATCCATTTGGAGCAAAATTTGACAAAAGTTGCTTTGACACAGTTTTTGACACAGTTTTTGACATAGTTTTTGTCTTGATTTAGTTTTTAAAATAAAACTATGTCAAAGGAAAAAAAATTTTTCAGTTTCAATTTTTTGGCAGTTTTGAGTTAGAAAATGATTAAAAATGATAAATTAGAGCCCTCTGACAAATTTTTATCCATTTGGAGCAATATTTGACAAAAGTTGCTTTGACACAGTTTTTGACATAGTTTTTGACATAGTTTTTGTCTTGATTTAGTTTTTAAAATAAAACTATGTCAAAGGAAAAAAAATTTTTCAGTTTCAATTTTTTGGCAGTTTTGAGTTAGAAAATGATTAAAAATGATAAATTAGAGCCCTCTGACAAATTTTTATCCATTTGGAGCAATATTTGACAAAAGTTGCTTTGACACAGTTTTTGACACAGTTTTTGCTCTTGATTTAGTTTTCAAAACAAAACTATGTCAAAGGAAAAAAAATTTTTCAGTTTCAATTTTTTGGCAGTTTTGAGTTAGAAAATGATTAAAAATGATAAATTAGAGCCCTCTGACAAATTTTTATCCATTTGGAGCAATATTTGACAAAAGTTGCTTTGACACAGTTTTTGACACAGTTTTTCATTTAGTTTTTAAAACAAAACTATGTCAAAGGCAGTTTTGAAAATGATAAATTAGACAAATTTTTATCCATTTGGAGAGTTTTTGACATAGTTTTTGACACAGTTTTTGTCTTGATTTAGTTTTTAAAATAAAACTATGTCAAAGGAAAAAAAATTTTTCAGTTTCAGTTTTTTAGCAGTTTTAAGTTAGAAAATTATTAAAATTGATAAATTAGAGCCCTCTGACAAATTTTTATCCATTTGGAGCAATATTTGACAAAAGTTGCTTTGACACAGTTTTTGACACAGTTTTTTTGCTCTTGATTTAGTTTTTAAAACAAAACTATGTCAAAGGAAAAAAAATTTTTCAGTTTCAATTTTTTGGCAGTTTTGAGTTAGAAAATGATTAAAAATGATAAATTAGAGCCCTCTGACAAATTTTTATCCATTTGGAGCAATATTTGACAAAAGTTGCTTTGACACAGTTTTTGACACAGTTTTTGACATAGTTTTTGTCTTGATTTAGTTTTTAAAATAAAACTATGTCAAAGGAAAAAAAAATTTTTCAGTTTCAATTTTTTTAGCAGTTTTGAGTTAGAAAATGATTAAAAATGATAAATTAGAGCCCTCTGACAAATTTTTATCCATTTGGAGCAAAATTTGACAAAAATTGCTTTGACACAGTTTTTGACACAGTTTTTGACAGAAAAAAAATTTTTCAGTTTCAGTTTTTTAGCAGTTTTAAGTTAGAAAAATTATTAAAATTTTATCCATTTGGAGCAATATTTGACAAAAGTTTTGATTTAGTTTTTAAAATAAAACTATGTCAAAGGAAAAAAAATTTTTCAGTTTCAGTTTTTTAGCAGTTTTAAGTTAGAAAATTATTAAAATTGATAAATTAGAGCCCTCTGACAAATTTTTATCCATTTCTTGATTTAGTTTTTAAAACAAAACTATGTCAAAGGAAAAAAAATTTTTCAGTTTCAATTTTTTGGCAGTTTTGAGTTATAAAATGATTAAAAATGATAAATTAGAGCCTTCTGACAAATTTTTATCCATTTGGAGTAAAGTTTGTCAAAGTTGGCTTTGACACAGTTTTTGATCGTTATTTTTTGTAAAAAATTAATTCTTGATTTCTTAATCGAAATAACCTCTTAATAACCTCTTAAATAGTGCAAAATGTCAAACTTGTTGAAAAACTTAATTTTGAATTTAAATTTAAAAAAAAAATTAATTAAAATATTAATTTTAGTAAATTATTTTTAATTTTAGAAAAAATCGTAAAACACTCACCTGATCAACGATAAAATTAACATCAATTGGTTTCATATCGATATGCAAGTCAACTGATAGCGGACCTTGATCATTAATGTTGATGATAACATTCGTCGTATTTGGATGCAGGAACGGAAAATGTCTTCCGTTTTGAATTGTACTGACAGCACAGTCCTTAAATTGAATATTCCACGGAAAACTTAACTTTCCATGACTCCAACATTTTGAGGGAATGCTGATCGGAAGAGTTTCTGTCTTAATTGGGATTTGGCCGACAGAGGAAACGATCGTCAAACAAGGAAGTCTAAAATGAAAATACAAAAAAAAAAACATTTTTTTTTAGAAAATTTACCCAATGCACATTTTTATAATTTTTTGTTTATCCACATATTTTTTTAATATCTTAATGTAAATTTTGATATAATTTTTACTCAAGTATATTTAAAATTCTGCGAATTTTGAAATTATTTTAATTTAAAAATTTTTTCCTCAATGAAAATTTCAATAGAAACTTTAAACCCATTGCATATTTTGAAAATAATTTCTGCAGTTTTTTTTTAAATTTTTACCCAATGTATATTTCAAAAAAAATTTAAATTCATTTTCATTGAAAACTTAAATTTTTACCCAATGTATATTTTAAAAAAATTTCTTATTGAAAATTTAATCCTTATACAAAATTTTAAATAAATTTCAATTTTAATATTTTATCCCAATTTAAAAATAAATTTTTGCCCCAAATTATATTTCATGAAAAAATTCCATTAAAATTTTAACCCCAATACACATTCTAATTTTTTTTTCAAATTTTTTTAATTAATGAAGAATTTGAAACTTATATTCATTGAAAATTTATATTTTCGCCCAATGCACGTTTTAAAATTTATTCTTACAAAAAATTTTACGGAAAATACAAAATTTTAAATTCATTTCAATTAAATTTTTTATAACCCAATGCACAATTTGATAAAAAATTCAAGGAAAATTTTAATTTTTTGTCCCAATGCAAAAAGTGAAATTATTTTCTATTAAAATTTTAACCCTAATGCATATTCTGAGACAATATCTTATTTTTTTTTTATTTTTACCCCAAAACTTACTCTTATTGAAAATTTAAAATTTTTACCCAATGCACATTTTTAATTTATAAACCCATATAACATGTTGTAAATCTTCTCAATGCAACTTTGACACATTTTGTACTCAAAATATTAAAATAATTTTAATTAAATTTTGTGAACCCAATGCATATTTTGAAAATATATTCTATTGAAAATTTAAAATTTTAGCTGCAATTTAAATTTTTAACGCACATTTTTAAATTTATTTCTTATGAAAATTTAATCCAAATAAAAAATTTGAAAGTAATTTAAATTTAAATTTTTATCCCAATGCAAATTTAAATATTTTCAAAATCTTGCCCCAATGCATATTTTTTAAATTTAAAAAAAAATCCGTTAATAATCAAATTTCTTACAAAAAATATAAATTTCCTTACCTAAAAATCGCAACATCATTATCCTTCAAATTCCCATCCTTCGTCAAATCCTGCTGCTCAAAAATACTCGTCGTCATGCATTTCGTGGGAAAATAAACCGTCGTCATTGCAACTTCTATTTGTATCACAATCCTCTTCAACATCTCAAAAATATTCGTTTTCTCCTTCTCCTTTGTTTCTTCTTCCGCTGCTTCAACAACTATCGACACTCCCGCATCTCGATCCGAGCTCGAATGCACCGACGGAATCGCTTGCAACGGTTTTTTCGCTTCAACCGAAACTTTTCTCCTGATCGGCGTATCGAGAACAACCGCGGTATCCGATTTCGAAGACACATTCGCCGCTTGCTCGAACATCGGATGACTCCATCGCTTGACATCGTAGTTCAAAAATCGACAAAAAAGCGAATCAAAGGAAACTCCTCCCGGCTCGATGCGCAAATCAACAATCGGAGGATGAGAAATTGACTTTTCATCGAGAGGTAATTGAAGAATTAGCGAGATAAAGTTGCTGGAGACACTTTTTGGGATCAAAGGCCATTGAATGACGTGAGTTTTTAAAGCTAAAGCAGGAATTTCGGCATGTCCGATGCACTTTTCGACTTGTAACTGCAAAATTTGGTAGAATTCAGTGCGATCGTAGCCCGCGACGAGTAGATCGAAGTCGAAATTCAGCGTTACGAGATGTTGGTTGGAGATGTCAGCAAGGAGACTTGTGTTTAAAACGTCAATATAACGCATGTTAGTCACTGAATCGACCAAATTTTGCAATAAAAATAGTTGAGCGGCGTTCGTTTTGAACTTTAAGGGCTTCAGGATGGCATCAACGTTCATTTTTATGACATCCGGGTTGGTCCAAAGCTCTGGAAGGAGTAATTCTCGCATTTTTATTGTGAAATTTTCGATTTCAAAGACCTCGAAGACTTGTTCGACGAAGATTAGCGCCCCAGAAATGCTCGAAAACTCGATATTTGTCCTCCGAAAGGGCGAATCTGCGAGAATTTTATTAATACTGTCCAATTGCGACAACGTAGGAACTAAATTTGACTCCAACGGATATTGAATCGTTCCGTTTAAACGATCGATCTTCAAAAGTAAGTACGGTAGAAGTAACTTTTCGTATCCCCTAGCTTTGGTTTTGCGTAAATTTCGGGTGTGATCCCACATATGGACATGAAAAGAAGGATTTATGACCGAAATTGAGATAATTTGCATCGGAAATCCCTTTTTTTCGAACGTTTCGACTTCTTCATCTGTCGGAGGACGCAAACTATTCCGAGATAAAGGCGGTTTTGGCTCCAAATATGGCGAATATTTGTAATTTTCGAGGAATTGTTGAAGTAATTTCGTGCGATGGACCAAATCCGGGCAATATTTCAGCGTAAAAGGCCCAATAAATGCTCGAATTATGTGTTTTTTGCTCGCTGTCGTGATGTCAAAAGCATTTCCCATGGCAAAATTTTCATTTTGTGACGGAATATCTGACACGAAATCCACAATATCGATTGAAACAGCTGCCGTTCGTTCCAAAAGTCGACTTTCTGAGTGCTGTTCCATGTGACTTGTGAAATTCGCGGTGTATTTGCACTGCGATCCGACATTTTCGGGTGATTCGACGTCAAAAAGTGATCCTCGGAGGAAATTAATTGCATCAGAAATCCCGGTAGAGTAAAAGGGTTCGTCGATTGTTGTTGAATTTTTGCACGGGCAGTCTCCCATGAAGGCGCATCGCATGCTTGAAATGCCCGCTTGGGTATTTTGCCAATTTTTTCCGATGCGAATGGATTCCATGAAGGCTCCGTTGAACTCGAAACTCATCAAGGGAGTGAATTTTACCTTTTTTATTGGGGCAACGCTGCTTTCGTTGAAGATTTCTTGCGATTTGAACATGACTTTGATGGTTTCGATGTACGTGCCGAAGTGAATAATGTGCTCTTCGTCGTCAGCGTCGGAAGATTCTTGCGTGGATTCGTCGTCGTCGGGGGGAAAAATGGCAGGGATTTGATTCCATAACCATGAGACGAGGCTTTCGTCTTGCTCGTCGGAGAGTTGGATCTAAAAATTGGAAGAATTTCATAAAAATATTAATTTTTATAGAAATTTTTATAAATTTATAAGAAAATAATTTTTTTTTTTGAACTAAAATTTTTTGAAAAAAAAAAAAATTAATATAAATTTTAAAAAAATTAATTTAAAAAAAAATAAAATAAAATAAAAATTTATTTTTAAATAAAATTTTTGAATAAAAAAAATAAAAATTTATTTTTTGAAATACAATTTTATAAAAAATTCATTTTTTGAAAAATTTTTTTTTTTTTAAATTATTAGGTATGTGATTAAAAATTTAATTAAAAAAAAATTTGTGAATAAAAATTTTATTAAAAAAATCATTTTTTGAATAAAAATTTAATTAAAAAATTATTTTGTGAATAAAAATTTAATTAAAAATTTTTTTGTGAATAAAAGTTTTATAAAAAATTCATTTTTTGAATAATTTTTTTTTTTTAATTTTTATGTGATTAAAAATTTAATTAAAAATTTTATTAAAAAAAATCATTTTTTGAATAAAAATTAAAAAATTATTTTGTGAATAAAAATTTAATTAAAAAATTATTTTGTGAATAAAAATTTTATAAAAAATTCATTTTTTGAATAAAAATTTTTAAAAAATTATTTTGTGATTAAAAATTTTATTAAAAAAATCATTTTGTGAATAAAAATTTAATTAAAAAATTATTTTGTGAATAAAAATTTAATTAAAAAATTATTTTGTGAATAAAAATTTAATTAAAAAATTATTTTGTGAATAAAAATTTAATTAAAAAATTATTTTGTGAATAAAAATTTAATTAAAAAATTATTTTGTAAATAAAAATTAAAAAATTAAATTAATTAATTAAAAAATTATTTAGTGAATAAAAATTTAATTAAAAAATTATTTTGTAAATAAAAATTTTATAAAAAAAATTTTTTTGAAAAATTCATTTTTTTAATAAAAATTTTATAAAAAATACATATTCTGAATAAAAATTTTATAAAAAATTCATTTTTTTAAACGAAATTTTTTCATAAAATTAAATTTTTAAATAAAAAACTTTAAAATTTTTACCTGTTCCTGACTTTCTGTACTCGCTCTCTTGATCGCCATATCCAAATCGTTCTTCTTTTCCGGCAAAATGCTCAACAACTCAACCAACCGCCTTAACATCGGAAACTGATCCGTCGAAACATTAATATCCAAGAACTTTATCAAGATATCGATGCGATTCAACGAAGTTTTCTCCCTCGTACTAAAATTATATTTCGTCACAATGCGTCCCTCCAAGCTGCAACGATACAAAATTGGCTCCAAACAAACTTCAATCTTCCCCATGGCGTTCCGCTTATCCAAACAAACCGTCAAATCGTTAACTTTGACCAATTTCCTGACCAAAAATTTAATCGGCGAGATGTCAATAAACGCTGGCTGCCAATTCATATCCGCCGAACTGAGAGTCAACTCTTGAATATTGCACGAAAGAACAATTTCCTCCTCGACGTACTTCAGAATGATGTTATTGCACTTGATACTGATGTTATTGACGATTTTTTTGACTAACGAGGCGAGATATCCGGGCGGAGGTTCTGTAACGGGCGTAATTTGCTCCTTTACCGAAGTTTTTGTGGGCAAATCGTTCGCATCTCGCAGCTGAACGACGAATTCGATCGTGTTGATGGCAACAACAATCGGTTCGGAAGCTAATTTCACCCACGGAATGTGAATACTGAGCTCGTGAACGTGTCCCGAGATGAATTTCAGCGGCAAATCCAAGTCTTCTTCCAATGCACTCAGTCGGAGGTCGAGATTTTGAAATGCCACATCACCAGAAAAGATTGAGACCTGCGAAAAATTCAAAATTTTAGATAAAAAAATGAGTTTTCGGAGGAAAATTTACCTGCGCATCTTGCGGGCGGAAATTTTTCACGTATTTTTCGACATAATTGATGATTATTGGAGTGATATAAGACTCGATCCGGAACATTGCGAGAGGTAAGTTATTAAAAATTTATCAGACTTTTTAAAATTTACGCGACAATAGCAACTTTGCTACGATATCTACACGTTAAACACTAATTTATCGGTTTATTGGCAATTTATGACATGATTTTGGAGAATAGATAATCAAAAATTCACTAAAAAATCGCCGCGAAGAAATTTTTTTCAAAAATGTTTGTTTACATTTGGTAAAACGTCAAAATTAGCTGTCAAACTGTTTGTGCATTTCACTTTGATGCGCGTTTTTAATGGGTCTGTCCTTGAAAAAAAAAAATGCGCGCAAACATTATTTTAGTAAAAATAAAAAATTTCCACAAAAAATTTAATTTTTTAAAAATGTTTAATTAATTTTTAAATTATTTTTTTTTATTTTATAAATTATTTTAATTGAATTTTAATTTTATTAATTTTGAAAATTTATTTTAAGAATTAAATAATTTTTTTTAGAATATTTAAAATATTTTTTAAAATTTATTTAATTTTTTTTAAATTTTAAATAAAAAAATTAAATTAAATAAAACCTTTTTTAAATAAAAAAAAATTAATTAATATTTTTAAAAAAAAACTTTTTTTAAATGAAAAAAAAAATTTTTTTGAAATTTTAATAAAATTTTTAATTTAATTTATTTTTTTTAATTTTTTAATTGAATTTAATTAATTATTTTAAAAAATAATTTTTTTATTTTATTATTTTTTTTTAATTTTTTTAATATTTTTTATTAAATTTTTTAATTTTTTTTTTATTAAAAAAAATTATTATTTTTTTTTTAATTTTAACTTTTTTTTAATTTAATTAATTAAATTTTAAAAAAAAATATTTTTTTTTTTTAAAAATTTTTTTTCAATTATTTTTTTTATTAATTTTTTAAAAAATATTTTTATTTTTAATTATTTTTTTAAATTTATTTTCAGATTTTTCAAGGACAAAAAATCCATAAAAATAAAAAAATCTTCCCATTAATAAAATTTTCTTCATATAAAAATCACCCTTCTTGCATTGAACTCCTCTATAAACGTACAATACGCACAAAAATCACACGAGAGACGGATTCTCGTACTTCATTACTCTCCATTGAACTACTCTACACGCGTTCACGTATTGAATGGATGGCGACGACAGTATTTCAGTCTATATTCTCGCGTCTTCGTGTTCAGACGACGTTTTTTTTTCGAGACGAGACAAGAAAACTATTAAATAGAAGAAAATCTACCCTCGAATAAAATTTTTGTCTCGTGAAAAAACAATAAAAATAAATATTTTGATTGAAATCGAATAAATTAAAAGAAATCGAACGCAAAAAAAGTGACTCATGAGAAAAAATTAAAATCTTCCGAGCACGTAACTCGAGAACTGTTAGAAAAGCATTTTTGGAGAAAAGTAATTAAAATTTCAATTTTATTACTTTTGGGTGACACATTGCTCTTCAATACGAAAAAAAATATAAATAAATAAAAATATTGATAAATAAACACGAAAATATTGAATAACAAACAAAAACAATGCAATGCGTTGATTTGAAAAGTGATAAGTCATAAATTTATTTTTTTTTCTTGAAGTAAGTGTGATTTGATTTTTAGATTAAAATTAAAAAAAAAGAATTAAATACATTGTTTAAGTTAATGAGTAATGGAATAATAAATGCGAGTCACATAATTGATGCACATCGAGCACTAATTATGCACTCATAAACGGTGTGTGATTTTTTTATGTGATAAGAATATTTTTTTTAATAAAAAAAAAATACAAATAAAGTGATACGTAAATGAGTGAGAATTTATTTGAAAAAAAAAATAAATAATAAAAATTATTATTGTTAAAAAAATTAAAAATATTGTGATTTTTTTTTGTTATTTCAAGAAAAAATACTTTAAATATTTTTAATGAATTTATTAAATAATAATTAATTAATAATAATAATAAATTAAAAAATAAAAAAAAAATTAAAAAAAATAAAAAAAAAATTAATTAAAATTAAAATTCAATAAAAAAAAAATTAATCAAATAATAATATAATTTAAACTAGAAATATTTAATAATTAAAATAAAAATAAATAAACTAAAGTAATTTTTAATTTTAAAAATAAAAAAAAGTGAGAAAAAATATTTTGAAAATTAAAAAATAATATTTGTTGAAGAAAATTTAAAATTAATTAATTAATAAAATTAAAAATATAAAAAATTAAATTTCGTATAAAATTTATAAAATTAATAATTTAAAATAATTTTAAAAAAATCAAAAAGTGAAAAAAATAATTTTTTACATTAAAAAATATTTTTTTATTAAAGAAAATAAATTAAATAATTAAGTAATAAAAATTTGATAAAATTAAAAAATAAATATAAAAAAAATTGAGTGAAAAATAATTAAATAAAAATTAAATAATTAAAAATAAGAAATAAAAATTAAAATAAATAAAATACCTACAAAAAATCATCAAAAAAAGTGAAAAAAAAAATTTCTTCAGGAAAACAAAGAAAACGAATTAATTACTTAGTGTGACTCACATGTTCGACAAACAACGAATCCAAACAAAAAAATCGATATTGCCTTAGTGATGAAGACCGGTTATTATTTTCATATCACAGTAACACTAACTACTTCGCGCCCTTCTTCCGTTTGTTCCATATATTTTTCATACATTTTCAACCCCAATTTTATAACAAACGTATAAAAAACTGCCGGCATGCATTTCGGTTGGGGATTCATTTACATACAACGGCGCCGCTGTATGACAAAGAAAATGCAACGGGAATGGAAATTAGGACAATAAAAAGTAATGTGACTTTAAAAGTTGTCAAAGGGAAGGGATTTAAAAAAAATATAAAAAAATGACATGAGCGCATTTAATTGAGTATTAATAATTTTTATGAGATTTTTTTATGAAATTAATTTAATGAAGGTTTGGCAGGTAAAATTTGTGATTTAATGACCAAAAGATTAATATGAAAGTTGAATTTTATTTGAAATAACGAACTTTTAGTGAAAGTTTTAATGATTTTTTTTGTTAAATTCCTAAAAAAAAAAATAAAAAAAAAAAAATTTTTTTTAAAAAATAAAAATTAAAAAAATATTAAATTTAATTAAAAAAAAAAAAAAATAAAAAAAAAATAAAATTAAAATAAATTAAAATAAAAAATATTAAATTAAACGAACTTTTGACATTTTAAGACGAAAAAAAATTAATTAACAAAAATTAAAAAAATAAAAAAAAATTCAAAACAACAAAAAAGTAGAATTTTTGGTATTTTTATTAGTTTTGAAATAATTTGTAATAATTTCGTAATTTTTTTAAAATTTAAATTAATAATTTTCTTATATTTTTAAAATATTTACAAAAATTCACAAAAATAATTAAAAATGTATAAAAAGAGATCTAAATATTTTGTTCCTTCAAAAACATATTTTGAATCAAAAATAATTAAATTTTAATTTAAGATTAAAATCAGGTAAATTTCATATTCATTCAGATAAAATATCTTTAAAATATCTGGCAAAAAATGTTAAATTTTCACTCGAATTGATTTTTTTACATTTTTAATTTTTTTGTACTTTTTATTCAAATTTTTATAAAAATATAAGAAAATTATTAATTTAATTTAATTTAATTTAATTAATTACGAATTTTTCAAAAATAATTTTTTTCTACCAAAAAAAAAAATTTTTTTTTCATTTTAATCTCTTAAATGAACTTAACTTAATAAAAAACAAACCTTTGAGCAATTTCAAATCAAATCCGCAAAAAATTCTTCACATCCAGACAACAAGACGTCACTCATACGCATTTTTAATTACACATTTCATCAAACGAATCGAAAAAGAATGAATGAAATGTCAAAAAAGAAATGAAATCAGGGGGAATACGTGCCTCTCTACTCTCACAAACTCATATATGTGACACTCCAATCGCATTTTTTCATATAAATGGTCAGTACGAGCGATGACATCATATTCCGGTGCGTGTTCTAAAGGAATAACTAAAAAAAAAATATTCATTGAAATGGACACCTGGATCGTTGTTTTTTTTATGAATGAATGAAGTTTATGCCAAATACGGAACGGAACACGTGTCATCAATGTTTTTAGCGGTGAAAGTGATTTTTTGTTTGGTTTTTTCGATTAATTCATTAAAAAAATTGAAGGAGACTTGATAAGAGGATTTTAACCTTTTGTTCTACGCTTGAGATTTTTTTTCAATATTGTCACGTTATTTTACGATTTTTAAAAAAATCACGTAGTTCAAACCGCATTCTTATCTCGCTTGAATAGTAATGATGCAATTAGTACCTAAAAGTCAAGAATTATCAGAAAAAAAATTGAAAAAAAATAAAAATTGAGATTACAAACCTTGACGCTCCATTTGACACCTTCATCCGACTCGATTTCGTCAGCTTCCATTTCGCAGCAGAACTCGCACCTCGTTAACGTTCAAGAAATTGTTGCCCAAGATAATTAGCATATTTCACTTAACAAGCCGTTTTAATCTGGATTCTGGAACTTTTCTCGGCAAAAAATTATTTTTTTTTTCAAGTAAACATCCAATTTTATGATTCTTTTTTTTCGGTTAATGTTTATACATTTCATCGACAGCGAGTTGATAATAATAATTGTGTGTGTAATAATAAACAAGTGGTCTTTATTGAGGCAGATAATGCGTCGTCGCGGTTTACAGAAGTAAAAAAATCAAGATTACGATTGAAGCTCTTCGCTTCCAATTAATGTAAACATACATAGAAAATTATCTGGTTAGAATTGGAATTTGAAGTCAATTAATTTATTGATAAGATTTAAAAAAAATATGAAAGAGAGTAAAGAAAATTCGATTTATTTTTATTTTGTTTTTGATAATTTTTTTTTTGTTTAACTAATTATTTTTTTTAAAATTATTTATTTAAAATATTTTTTTTGATATTTTATATTTTTTTTAATCATCAACAATTTTTTAATTTTATTTTTCATTAATTATTTTTTTAATTTTAAACAATATTTTTGAATAAAAAATAATAAAAATAATTTTGAAAAAAAAATTAAATTTAAATTAAATTAAAAAATTCCTTTTAATATTTTTTTAAAATTATTTTTAATCTTAAATTTTAAATCTTAAAAAAAATATTTTTTTAAATTTTAATTCAATATTTTTTATTTTTTTTATGAAAAATATTTTTTGAATTAAACTGTATATTTTAAAAAATATTTATAATTTAATTTATATTAAATTTAATTTAAAACTTTATTATTTTTATTTAAAATAAATTTATTTTTTTAATTTTAATTATAATTTTAAAAATATTTATATTTTTTTTATTTTTTTTTTTTTCAAATAATATTTAATATTATTTTTTTAAACAGTAAAAAATACTTTTTCAACAAAAAAATTAAAGTTAAATTAAATTTTTTTTTAGGTACTTATATTTGTTTTAAATTATTTTTTTTAATAAAATTTTTAATCTTAAAATTTATTTTTTTTTTAATTTTAATTCAATATTTTTATTGTTTTATTTTCAATGAATAATATCTTTTAAATTGAAATTTATGTTTTAAAAAATATTTATAGTTTATTTTAAATTAAATTTTATTTTATTTTTTTTAATTAAATATTTTTTTAATCAAAAATATTATATCAAATAAAATTTAAGTTTTTTTTAAGTTTATTTTTGAATAAAAAAAAAAAATGAAAATTTTGAAAAAATTAAAAAAAAAACTAATTTTTAAAACCTTTTAAATCAGAAAAATTGAAAAATTAAAATAAACGTTTATAAAACCTCCAAAAAAAACCCCGAACATTAATGGGAAAGCGATCACGGTCATCTCTCATATAAACAACGACGATCGAAAGAAACCGATTTAATTATTGTTTAATTTACGATTTTCCTCTCTGTTCGTATCGCAGCGAGTTCATTCATTTACTCAAAATCGACAAGTGAGTGTTTTCCATGCTTGTTGGTTCAATAATAAATTTTTACACATCGTAACAAACATAAATCTCGGGCATCGTATGCGGAAAATTTTTCTATCGACAGCAAGTGTTAACGATTGAAATTAACAAGATTTAACGGCTTTTCTTCACATTTTTTTTTACATCGATCGCCGATTGTGTAATCCAACAAATTTTACATTTATTTGTTATTTTTATTGTTCTTACGAAAATCAACCTTTTAATTTAATTTAAAAAAAATTATTTTTTCAGGAAAGATGTCTTAAAAAAATGCTCAACTAACGAAAAAACACAAATTTGACTAACAATGAGACACATTCAGTCGTTATCAATGTCGTTGGCAATAAAAAAATTCACACCATTTGTCCGATTGCTGTTTGTAATGCAAATATTGGTGAGGAACGTGGGCGCTGGCATACAAAGAAATTCGCTCATTTGCAACGACACGACGCACGAACATCATCCGCACTATGCGAAGCTCGTAAAGACGACGACGACAGAAAAGCCATTTATCGAGTATTACATGGAACATGAGGTGACGGAGAAAGAGGCGAGACACACGATGCAGCTGCTAATGCGACGCGATAAGGATTTCGATAACAAGAGACCCGTGCGATATTGCGAAAAATGCACGGAACAAATACAGAAATATTGTCTCGGGCCGACATTTCTCAAGGATCATTGTTGCTGTGATTTTAGGCACGAAACAGGTGAGTCATTTTGTCACATTAGATATAACGTTAACGATTGAGATGTGAAGTGATTAATTTTTATTTTTTTTCAAAAGTGATCGTTAAAATGTCATAAAAGCGCGTTTTCAGATTTTTATATAGGAGATCATCTTTCATAAAGCGAAGAATGAAGCAAGAAGCAAAATTATTACATTAAAGACGCCTAAAATAATTTTTTTTAACTCAGAATGGATCTTAAAAAATCAAGGCCTCAAATGAAGAAATGAGAACTATTAGAATTATAAGCTCATGCTTTTGTTTCCATTTTAATGAAGAGCATTTTTACCTATGGATTATTTGAAAAACTTATCTTTACGGATTTCCTGACTGCCGAATGATAGTTAATTACTTACACAAAGTAGCATTTACTGACTCTTACCTGAATCATATAGCAAGAGATGAGCCTTATAGCAAAATATTCAAAGAATTAAAAAAAACTACAGCTTACATTAAAGGAAAGTGTTAAACCAAAACCAAGAAAATGACGAGTTCAATTTTTAATTGCCAAAGTATCAACAACATGTACTTTTAAAGACAAGAAGTTTAATAGAAATACAATAGAAGAAATGGAAAAAGTCAGAAAAATATGCGTTCTGAGGTTCTTCATATTGAGCAGTTGATACCATTGTGCCTTAACCAATTATTGCAAAAAATCTTAAAAAATCAAAACCACAAGAGACAAAACGAGAAGAGAAAGCTTCAACAACTTACTGTCCGTTTTTTATGAAGAGAATACTTTAATCGAACATTCTTACGTATATTGATGTTTTAAAAACCTATCTTCACGGGTTTCCTGGCTGACGAATCTTATCTAATTACTTAAACAAAGCAGATCCTATTTGAATCAAAAAACATGAGATGAGCCCTATATAACACAAGAGCCAAAGAATCGAAAATTATGCAGCTTAAGTTCAAAGAAAGGCATGCAATGCAGGAAACCAGCAAAATCAAATTTGTCAAAAAATCATTAATATCTTATTTTAAACACAAGAAGGTCAATAGAAATACAGAAATGGACAAAATCCTCATATTTTTTCTGACGATATTTTTGATCTTATATTAAGCAGCATTGTGCCCTAACCATTTATAGAAAAACAGTATGGAAGGAAAAATAATATGAAGAAAAAAACTCTTGAGACTCGAAAATGGCAGAATGCTTTGAAGCACGAAATTAATAGTTTATTGTCAAAAACTGAAATTTCTTTGCTGAAATTAGAGTCGATGAAATTAGAATCTATTAAAAAAAGATTTTGGAAACTTAAAAAATCTATAGGACTAAAGTCAAGTAAATTTTCATAATAATTTTATCCTCTAAAGTATTAGAGCTCAAATTGAAACCTTTAATTCATCAAAAACGTCAAATCTAAATTAAACAGACAGACGCCTCAAAATCCCCTTTTTATCGAATTCTAACAAAATGCATCAACTACCTTTCAAAGCTATATTAAAATATCATAATATTCTTGCGTAAATGGCATTTTTAAAGCTTGAATAGAGACACTCATTAATGGAAACTGACATTGAATTATCTGTGCATGTGCAGTTGTTTCAAATAATTTTTTTTTAAAACTGCATAAAAAATAAAAGTTCTGCTTACATAATATTAATTTAATAATAATAAAAAAAAGAGTTTTAAAAAACAATTTTATTGTTACTTAAACTCGTTTTATACCTAAACAACAAGAGAAAAAATAATGAACATATTAAAATTGGCGTATTAAAAATGACACGGAAATTTATTTTTATTTTTCTCGTAAATTGTCATATCGCATGATCTATTGATTTGAGCGCAGTGAAGATCAAGGCTTTCGAGTTGATGTAATGAGACTCATTAACGTGAAAGTTGAACTCAGAATTTAAAAATGGCACAGTCAATAATTAGAATAACAATAGCAAAGTTCATCGTGACATCTTTTTAAAAAGATTTTTTAATGCAGTTTCACACATGAGTAACCAAAATAAACATTATTCAAATAACTTGAACAATATTCTTCTCAGAATAAGTAAATAAGTAAAAGGGTGCGTCAATCAATGATTTTTTTTCGCTTCGTTCGTGTTCGATATTGACCAAGATCATGTTCATTCGTCACACGAACAGGCGAAAAAATTGTAATTAATCAGAAATTTGACAAAAATTGACAATTTGTTAAGCGTTATTCGATATTAAAAGTTTTTTTTATCACCTTTCGTCGTTTGTTGTTCTTGTTATAAGAAACAGATACGGCTCAATGACTTGATCACTGATTGATCTATTTAATAAGTTATTGTAAAAAAAAAATAGAGAAAAAAAATGTAAAAATATCACAATTGTTACTCAAGTTCTTCAAAACAAACACATCTGTTTACCAAGTTGCAATCAATATATTTGTTGTCGAGGAAGTAGGTTCTGAAATGAATTGCGTTGGCGTAAAATAGTGAAACTTATTCACTTTTTTATGGTTAATTGTATTCAAATGCAAAAAAGTGACATTTTTTTTAAATTTTTTACTTAAAAGGGCTTATGGCTTTACATCTGATTTGCATCTCATTATCTCATTAGCGATTTTTTAATTTTTTTTTCAGAAACTCTGCCATTTATTCCGCACTCGTGCTACGCAGCGGAGGATCAATGTCGTCCAAGCTCCATTGTTCAAAGTTCCTGCATGAATTACGAGGAGATGCGGGAATGTTGTTGTGATCAGTTGTTAAAGAAAACTTGTAAGTATTTTTTTTTGTTTTTTTTATGATGATGGACTTCAAACGAGGCGATTTCGCACTTTGTAAATTAATTTCTATTTATATTTTGTGTGAGAAATCGGTGCATTAATGATGGTTTTAATGCATTTTTGATTTATGTTTTTAATTAATTTGGGAGTGAGTCATTGGGAGGGTTTTTGAAATGGAATTTTAGTCATAAAAAGGCATTTTTTTATAACTTAAATTAATTTTTTTAACAATTTTGCTAAAAATTTATCTATTTTTTTTATTTTTTGAATTTTTAGCAATTTTTTTTAAAATTGTTAAAAAAATTAGAATTTTTAATCAAAAAAATAAAATAAAATAAATTAAATAAAAATAAAAAATAAATTTGAAAATAAAATAAAAAATAAAAAGAAATAAATAAATAAAAAATTTAAAAAAAAATTAAAATAAATAAAAAAATGTTTATTAAAAGATCAGTTAAAAAATTTCATGGAAAAATATTTCAAGTTGAATTGTAAAGCAATTTTTTAAAAATTTAACAAAATTAATGATTTTCAAGAGTTAATATTACGAAATTGGAAGTCGATATTAATCAGTCGACCCGTTTATGGAATCTTGTTACTAAAAAATTGTGTCAATAATAGCAAATTAACATACTTTTACATATTAAAGATAACTTTTTAGGCTGAAAAGAATCTCTTCTTCTATTTTCGACCTCATAAAAATTAAAAAAAAAAAATTAAATTATTACTTTAGAAGATAAATTTATTTAAAAATATGAGAAAAAATTATTAAAAATTAAAAAAATATTTTTACAAGCTTTCCGCTTTTAAAAAATATTCTTGAATGTCACAAAACTTTAAATTAATTAAATTTAAAGTTTGAATATTTTTTTATAATTTATTTTATTTTAAATTTTAATTTTTTTTTTTTGAAAATTTTTATTAAAAATTTTAAATTAATTAAAATTATTTTGTAAAAATTAATTATTTAAATTATTAAAATTTATATTAATTTTTTAAAATTATAATTTATTTAATTTAATTAATTAATTAATTTAATTTTTTTTTCGAATTAAAATTATTATTTATTTAAAATAATTAAATTAAATTAATTAATTAATTTTAAATTTTAATTTTTTTAAATTAAAATTATTATTTTTTTAATTTAATTTTAATTATTAATTTATTAATTAATTAATTATTTAATTTAATTATTATTTATTTAATTAAAATATTTTGATATAATTTATTAATTTAAAATGTTTTCAAAAATTATAAAAATTTCAAATAAACTACGAGAAATATCGAAATTTCTCAAAAAACCATAACAATTTTTTTTTAAAATTAAAAACTTATAAAAAAATTAAAAATATTATTTTTTTTTTAATTTTTCATTAAAATTGATCAAAAATCTCGCCTCAAGTACGAGTCAATAAACGCAAATCATAATATTTTCACACCCAATATTTCAAACAATTCCAAGATCTGTTTAATTTAAAGCTTTTCTGGAAATTAATGTCAATAAAACTAGACACATCCGCCTTTAAAATTTCCATCTAAACTCGCCAATTGACTATTTATTTACACAAAAAAGACAAAAACCTCGTGAATGTAAAAACCGCAAAATTATTTTTTTCATTTCTCTTTTTTTTCTTGTAATTTCAGATAAAGCCATTTATTCCAACTCACCGACGATCAACCGGCTTTGGAGCATCATCTTCTTGTGTTTAAGTCTCGTTGCTGGTTTTGTGAAAGTGAATTCTGCTAATTAATTAAGAAAAAAATGATTCCTTTTAATTTTTACGAAAGAAAAGTCAATAAAATGCCTTTTAACGTTAGAAAGTGTAAGAAAATTAAACCAAATAAATCAATCAAAGTGTATTTAAAGATAAAATTAGCTTACGAAATGTAGAAATAAAGTTGCAATATAAATTATTTTATTAATTTTTGTGTTTGAAAGAAAATTTTTCACGAGATAAATGCCAGAAATGCAATTTTTTCGCATTTTCTTTCCAATGTGAGTCATAATTTTACGATTTTTTATTGAAATTATGCAATGAACATCACAAAAAATTAGATATGTTGAAAAATTTTGTGAAATAATTTTGATTTATCATCATCTGGATGACTTTAGATAAGATTATTGCCAAAAAATATTATCGACTCACCTTTAGTCCGTTCACGAATCTTCTTTCTTATCGTGCCGAGTACAAAAATTATGCAATTCTTCCAATATTTTATCATCGCACGATGGAAATTTGCACCCGAAAGTCTTATCTCGAGCCGTTTGTCTATAAAAGAATTGATTTTTTGCTGCCCCGTCATCAGTTTGTGATCCAACGCAGGAAATTTCGCATCAAAATGGTCTCGTACGAAGATATTTTTGCCAAAATTGAGGCTCACATGAAGAAAGCCGATCCAGCAGCGCCTCGCAAGCATCCTTATTCCTTTTCTTTCAAAATTACCAAGGATGGAAAAGTTGTGAAAGTTTATTGTGAGTATTAATTTTTTATGATTTTCGAGAATTTTTGATTAATTTTTGCTTGAAATTTAGTTGTTGACTTGAAAAATCTTAAATTCGCTGTTGGAGAACAAGCTGCTGATTGTACGATCACATTGGATCACGAAATAATGGTGAAAGTTGGAACAGGCGCAATGAAGGCAAGTGAGGCTTTGAGCAAAGATTTGGTTCAAATTGATGGACAAGTTGAATTGGCAATGGCTTTGGAACAATTTATCTCCCAAATGAATGCTTAAGATTTTTATTTACTGTCTGATCAATTAAAAAAAAAATAAATTAAAAAAAATTTAAAAAAAATTTTTTTTAAAAAAAGTTAATTAAATGGTAAGTAATGAAATAAATTTAATTAAAAAAATATTTTTTAATTTAAAAATTAAAAGAATTAAAAAAAGTTAAAAATTTTAATTATATTTAAAATTAAATTTTGTAATGATGAAGAATTAAAAATAACTAAAAAGAAATTTTAAAAAAATTAAAAAATAATTTTAAAAAATTAAAAAATGATTTTAAAAAAATTAAAAAATAATTTTAAAAAAAATAAAAAATAATTTTAAAAAAATTAAAAAATAATTTTAAAAAAATTAAAAAATTATTTTAAAAAAATTAAAAAAAATTCTAACAAAATTAAAAATAATAAAAAAAAATTTATAAAAATAATTAAAAAAAAAAAATAAAAAAAAATTAAAAAATTAATTTAATTTAAATCCTGAAAATTAAAAAAAAATATATTTTATTTAAAAAATCTTCTAATTTTTTCCTCAAATCTTGAATTTGTTTCACTTATAAAAAAATTTTAATATTTTTCCCTTTTTTTTTTGAAAATTTTTATTCATGTTTAAAATTTAATTTTTTGCAAAAAATTTAAAAATAGTTTAAAAAAATTAATAATAAATAAAAATTAATTAAAAAAAAAATCAAAACAATTAAAAAAAAAATAAAAATTAACTTCTCAAAATTTTAGAAAAATTCTGAATTCTTATTAATTTTTTCTTATCAAGAAATTTTCTTGATAAAATTATTTTCAATAAAAAATAAAACACATTTTCTATGTAAAAAAGATCAAATTTTATTGTTTTTTTTTCTGTTATTTAAGTTTTTCTTGAAATAAATCTGCTTTGTTTTAATTCTTTAAAGACATGTAGATGTTTAAATTTAAGGTTTTTGTTTTTGCAGAACTCTTAATTTATTTTTTTATCATTTTTTTATTTAATTTTTTCATTGATTGTTTATGACTAAAAGTTAAGTTTTATTTTTTTATTAAAGTACAGCACGTGGCCTAAATAATTCTTTTTTTTGCCCGTCTTTCATTTTTTTTAATAATTATTTTTTTTGTACTCTCTTAAAATATTTTTTTTCATCAGTTAAAGAGTTTTCAGTACAGACATCAGTCAGTTATTTATTTTTTTAACAATTAATATTTAAATTTAATTAATTAAAAAACATTTATAGACAAAAAATTAGATTTAAAAAAAAAAAATTCAACATTTATCATATATTTTTATTTTTTTTTGTTATGACAAAAATCACATCCAGACATCAAAAATTTCAAAAATCAAATAGAATTTTATTTTACGAGCTCATTTTAGGCCAACACCATAAACTTTTAATATCTATTCTGAAGTGCTACAAAAAACGTTTTCTTCTTAAAAATATTTAAAACATTAATATTCCTATTTAAATTTATTATTTTTTTTATTTATTAATTAAATAGTTGACACACTCTCATAAGACAAATGTGTTTCAAAAGTTTTTTTTAATTCAAATTTCGATTCTTTTTTTATTTTTTAATTTATTTTTTAGAATCCATCTAAGTTCCATTTAAGGATGAAAAATGTTTATTAGGAGACATTTAAAATGATTTTACCATTTTAATGTTTACAAAAAATTTTTTTATAATGTTTCAACAACGCAAAATGCAAAAAAGAGACGTTTGTCGTTGAAACATTTACCAATTTTTTATTTATTATTTTTTAATTATTTTATTTTTAATTAAATATTATTTATTTTTATTTTTTTTTTCTAAAACTACGTCACATGCATCGATTAATTTTATCAAAAATATAACATTAATTGAGAAAATTACTTGAATTTATCCCAAAATTTTTAGTAGAGGGAAACAAACTGCATTCACACGTCAAAGATAAAGTCTGGGTTTAATAATTTAATTTTTTTGTTAAGCGTATTCTTTTTTTGATCCGTTTTTATTGTAAATCCTTCTTATATTTATATAAATCTTACTCCTTAAAAACTCTCGTAATATCGCAAAATTGTGCTTTGATTTTTTTTTATAATGAAAAATGACAAATAAACTCATTTTTTTATGTTTTTCTTATATGTTAAGGTACAATAGTGTGTGTGCTATTTTTTTCATTTCATTTTTTAAAGAACATAATTTTTTGTGCATTTTTTATAATTATGTAAATATTTATTTTTTATTTAATAAAAATATATTTTAATTATTTTTTTGAATTAAATTTAACATTTTTTTTAAATAATTAAAATTTTTTAATAAATATATAGAATTTATATGTTTTATAGATATTTATGTTAATATATAGTAACATCCTAATTTTTTTTTAGGTTTGTCACAAAAAAGACACATGAACAGTTTAAAGCAAAGTTCTGTACGTTTTATTGAATTGAGCTTCAATATATATAGTATAACAAGATATGTTAGTAGATTAAGATTTTTTATCAACAAATTTTTATTAAATTTTTAATTATTTTTTGTAAGGAAATGTTTTTAAATTAAATTAATTAGTGCAAGATTTTATTTATTTTCTATTTTTATATTAGATTAAAATTTTTGGGCGAGCACGTTTTTTAAATTATTTAAAATTTTTATTTAATAAAATTTAAATAAAAAAATATTTTTTTTTAATTAATTAAAATTTATTTAAAAAAAATTATTTTAATTAATTAATTAATAAAATTTATTCATACCTATTAAAATAATAAAATTAATTAAATTATTAATTTTTTAAAATAATGTTTAATTATTTTTTTTTAATTTAATAAATTTTATTTATTCATTTAAAATTAATTTTATTTATTTTTTTTTGTAATTAAATTGAATCAAAATTTTAAAATTATTTTAATTGATTTTTAAATAATAAATTAATTAAATATTGATTAAAATTTAAAAAAAAAATTTTTTTAAACTAATTAATTAATAAATTATAAGTATTTATTTAAATTAATTGATTTTAAATTAAAAAATTGTTTTACTTGATTAATTTTAAAATTTTTTTTTGTTTTATAAAATTGTTTTATAAAATTTAATTTAATAAAAATTATTCATACCTAAATATAAAAAATTAATAAATTAATAAAAATAAAATAATAAATTTTAATTAATTTTTTTAATTTAATAAATTTCATTTTTTATTTAAAAATAATAACTAGTTTGTTAAAAAAATATATTTTAATTTAAAATTTAGTCTTTTTTTAAATTAATTAATTGATTAAAATTAAAAAATATATTTTATATAAATTTTATTATTTTAAAATTAATTAAAATTTAAAAATTATTAATATTTATTTTTAATTTTAATTTAATAATTATAAAATATTTTTCAAAAAAAAAAATTATTTAAAAATTTAATTTTAGTTTAATTTAAAAAATTAAAATTAAATTTAAATAAAAAATATTTTTAACGTGCTCTTTATAAATATTTTCTTAAATTAAAATTATTTATTTATTTTTTTAAAAATATTTTTAAGAAAATTTTTAAAGAAAAGCTTCATGTATGTATAAAAAATTATTATTTTTAGTAAAGTTCTACATTTTTTGTGTATTCTATCATTATCAGTTTCTCACCTTTTTTGATGTAAAGACAAGCTTTTATATTTGTGCGCTTTGTGATTTCTCTTAATTTTCTTCATTTCTCATAAATTTGTTTCATCTTTAATTTAATTTTTTCAGATTTTCATCAAAATAACGGTAAAAAGTTCAGAAACGAAGGAGAAGCAAGTTAAAAGGTGGGCTTACGTATATAAAAATTTTTAGTTTTTTTTAGCGTAAATGCAATAAAAATGCATTTTCAAATGATTTTTTCTTCGTAAGGCATGTCTGAAAAAAAAAACTGAAGAAATTCACACGAAATCGAGATCGTCATTGCCTGGCATCGACATGATATCGACAGCTACCGAGTCAGTTCGTTTCGTTTTGTTTGTGCTTTTGTTGTGTTTGTTCTTTGGCCGTATCAATAGGTCCATAATGAGAGATAAATTACTGTTGTTGTTGTTGTTCGAAGTGTCGCTGGATCGTCGTCGGGGCGACGACAGTCCCAGCTAGTTGAATCAGGAATCGACGAGGACGTGCCATCGCGAAATAAGCTCCGTTCGTGTTGACGAAGACTCTCGCATGTCATTCCAATGCGCGACTTCCTCGGGTCCCGAAGCATTTAAGCCCAAACTGAACCATCCAACCATTTCGTTTCGTTTCATGTTGCGTTTCGCATAAACGGAGATGATCAGGGTGACGTCGTTTAGTTGAAAAAGTGCAACCTAAAAAAATTTTTTTGATTAAAAAATTTTTTTTTTTCTAAAAGTTGAGAAAAATCTTACTTGAAAGATAAAAGTCTCTTTAAATAACGGATTTGGCTGTCCTCGACGCGTAGATGACTTTGCTTTTGCCATTTCTTGTCCCATACTGCTCACGAGACACGCTTTGACGTAAGTATCGGGCGCTTTGCTGAGAGAAACGTTGCGAAAATGACTTCCTTTGACGATTTCGACGCTCAGTCTACCCGTTAAGCCGTTGTAACCTAAGCCTAAAAGCAATTCGGGAACGCCGCCATGCTGCATGGAGGTCGTTGATCCCGTGCTATCACTACGTGCTAAGCTTAACAAGTCGCTTGAGGATCCACAGAGCTGAAAAAGTTAAAGAATTTGTTAAAAATTTGAATTTTTTGGTTGACCCAATGCACATTTTGAATTTTTTTGGCCCATTGGATATTTTAAATTTTTATCCCAAAGGATATTTTTAATTTAATTTATTAAAAAAAAATTATTAACTAATTAACAAAATTATATTCTTGAATTTTACCCAAGGCACATTTAAAATTTTCGACCCAATGCACAAATTAAAATTTTTAAAGATTCAGATTTTAATATTTTTGCCCAATATACATTTTAAAAATTCATCCAAAACATTTTAAGAAATTTTCCCAATGAGCATTTAAAAATTTTTACCCCAAAACACATTTAAAAAAATATATAATGCAAATTTGTAACCCCAATGCATATTTTGAATAAAAATTTCGAAATTTTCAGAACATAGCTTTTAAATTTATCTCCAAATGCACAAAAGAATTTGAATTGAAGAGTTCTTTTTAAGAATTTTTAAAAAATTTGCCCCAATGCACATTTTAAAAATTTTGAACCCAATGCACAAATCAAAATTTTTAAAGATGTAAATTTTGATTTTTTTGCCCATATACTTTTTAAAAATTTATCCAAAATATTTTATGAAATTTTCCCAATGCGCATTTTAAATTTTTGTCCCTTTCGAAATATTTTCCCAATGCAAATTTTTGAATCCCATTGAACATATTAAAATTATTATTGAGCATAGAAAAAAATTTTTTTTAAAATTTTTCAGTATAATTTTCAAATTTACTCCCAATGCACATTTTGAATTTATTTTTTTAAAGAATTTTCATAAAAAATCGTCCCAATGAATATTTTCCAATTTTGACCCATTGCAAATTTCATTTTTTTTTAGCTTTTGTACATTATAAATATTCTCTTAAAATAAATTTTGAAATATTTTCCAATGAAAAATATAAAATTTTTGTCCCAAAGAACATTTTAAAATTTAACCCCAATACACATTTTAAAAATTTTCCTTTTACAATTTCACACTTCGAAATTCCTTTAAAAAATCAATAATCTCACCGATCCATTCCCTTTTGGCTCCAACGGCAACCACAAATTCGTCTCCAACTCCAAATCGATGCTCGCAAAACTCACAACTGCTTCGCCAATCAATCGTTCACGTCGCATCCTTTCACATCCGTACAATCGCACTCTCAGTCCCATTGAATTAACTTCTTCCGGATTAATTCTGTGAAGTAAAAAGCTCTCCATAAATTGCGGGCATTCTCCCGGGCGAATGCGAGTCTTGTGTTTCTGCTTTTTCGTTGGCAACATCAACAAGCGAACTTGCGTGTGAATTTGCTGCGTTTCTCTCAAGGGGATTCCTCGAGCTTGCAAAACGTGAACAGTCATTTTTCGGATTGGCGCGTCGTAAAAGAGGGCAATTTGGAGTGCGCAATCTGTGGCACGTTGACTCGTTGGACTAAAAGGTCCCGCCGAGAACTCGGATTTGAGGGATTTGAGGTCGCTTGTGTCGAAGAGGGGTTCTTGCGAAAGGACAACGATGCACTGAAAGGAGGTAAGAAAAATTTTTTTTATTAAATTTTTTGAAAAAAAAAAAAATAATTTAGATTTATTTTTGAGTTTTTTTTTTTAATTTTCAAGAATTATTTATTAGATTTGTTTTAAAAATTGTTCCAAATTCTTTAAAAAAAAATAAAATAATTTAGGAAAATTTGGAAAAATTTGAGTTTTTTGAATTTCTTTCTAAAAATTTTTGAAATTTTAATTAAAAAAAAATTTTAAATAATAAAATATTTTAAAAAAATAATAATTAAAAATTAAAAAAAAAAAAAAAATTAATTAAATTTTTATATTTTTAAAAAAATTAAAAATTAAATTTATAAAAAAAAATAAAATTTGCACCAAACTTGCTTAAAATAATTAAATTTTAAAAAATCGATGAAATTTTTATGAATTAAAAAAATTTTTTTTGCACAATTTTTTAATGAATTAAAAAAATTAACAAAATATATTTAAAAAAAATTATTGAAAACTTTCTTCGATGAAAATTCGACAAAATCGAAAAATATTATGAAAATTCAAATTAATTTTTTTTGCTAATTTTTTTTATTTTTTTTTTTTCAATTTTTTTTTAAATACAATTTTTAGAAAAAAAATTCAATGAGATATAAAAAATTTTTTAACAAATGTTATAATGGAAAAAAAACAAAAAAAAAATATTTTTTTTTTAAATTATTAAAATACGATTTTTAGAAAATTTTTAACGAGATATAATAAATTCATGGAAATTGCTAAATTAATTTAATTAAATTAAAAAATATAAAAATTTGTAAAATTTTAAAAAATAAAAAAAAATTAGCAAAATTATTTGATTTAAAAAAAAAAAATAATAAAAATTCAAAAATTGATAAAAAATTT
The DNA here is from genome assembly GCF_036172545.1 of Culicoides brevitarsis. Classification (NCBI taxonomy): domain Eukaryota; kingdom Metazoa; phylum Arthropoda; class Insecta; order Diptera; family Ceratopogonidae; genus Culicoides; species Culicoides brevitarsis. The sequence goes on along the minus strand of NC_087087.1, from coordinate 4,111,150 downwards.
AAAAATTCTAAATTTTTTGAAAAAATTTGTTTAAAAAAATATTTTTTCCTTACATCTTGATTATTGCTGTTAATATCGGGCACATCATCCAAACTATCCTGCTGCTGCGGCCCCGTTTTCATCGCAAACCGATTCGACGACGCACTACTGCTATTCCTCCGACTACTTTTATCATCTATCGACTCGTGATTCTGCTTCGTGTCTTGCAACGGAGTCCCATTTTTGCTCGAATTATAATTCCCGACCCCATATTTGTTGCGATCTTTGCGTTCGCCATTCACCAAACCGGCATTACTCTCGACCGAGGCCTCAACGGAGCTATTTGAACTGCAATCGCTGCTCGAATGCGGCACTCCGATGCGTCCTCGTTCCGCCAATCCGAGCGGATCGTTGTGTTTATCGCTGTGCCGTCGATGCGAATGATGATGATGATGTCCATGACGATTTTTGTGCTTGTCACTTTTGCCGCTTTTCACGTGACTTTCGACATCGAGGGCGTCTTTTGTGGCAAGTGTGATGCCCTGCAAGCCGCTGTAATTGGACAAATTGTGTGTTAATCCGTTGTATCGACCGCCGGATTGTTGCGCCTGCAAGCTGTGCGATTGGGCGAGCTTCAAACGACGCAAAATTTCCTCCTCCGAATCCGAACTTGTGTTGTTTTCGTGGAAAGGGAGGCGATTTTCTGCGGAAAAAAGTAAGTTTTAACCGAAAAATTCTTAAAAAAATTCAAAATTTTACTCACTAAAATTGTTGAGAGTCTTTGTAGAAGCAAGTAAGGACTCGTCGCAGCTAGAAAACGATCCTTTGGGCGGCTTAAAGCACCATTTTCGGTTGATGTACAGGAAAAAAACGAGACCTAATGCGATGAAAGCAAAGGCTGCACCAAGAAACGTTGTTATTTCCATTGGAACTGCAAAAAAAAAGGGAAATTTTTTCTGTTAGTGACGGCGAACACATCAAAATGGGGTGACAAGCAACGTGTGTCGCGCCCAAAGAGTGCAGAGACACGTTTTAGATTGGTTTTTCGACAACGTGCGTGGAAGCGACTTCGAGTGCAATGTGAGTTGAATGCACTCAGGGATTCGCTTTCGATTATTTTTGTTAGTTTGTTAGTTTTTTTTCATCAAAAGTTTGTTTGAAATTGACTTTTTTATTGTTAAAAAGTTAAAAATTTTTCGAAATTTTGATAAAAATTAATTTTTTGAGATATGAAAATTTCTTAAAACTTATAAGAAAGTTAAAATTTCGACAAAATTTAGTTTTTTGAGACTTAAAAAATTTAAAATTTTCAATTAGGGAGCAAATTTTTGACTAAATCGACTTTCACGAGAAACAAAATGTTCAAAAAACTTCTTTGAAAAGTGAAATTTTTGATAAAAAATTAATTTTTTCGAATGAATAAGTTGAGCATAAAATTTTATGATAAAAATGAAGCTCATGAGGCCTAAAAATTTCAAATTTCAAAATTTTTTTAATAACTCTCAAGTTTAAAAATATCCTTCGAAGATTCGAAATAAAATTCGAGAATTACTCTTATAAAATTGAAAATTTTAAAAATTTTGTATAAAAAATTGAAATTTTCGATGAAAATAATTTTCATGAGATATGAAAAGCTCAGAAATATATTTTAATAATTTAAATTTGAGTAAAAATAAAATTTAAAACATTTGAAAATTTAAAAAAATTTTGTCGAAGATCAGAAATTGAGCAAAATCTAATATTTTTGAGACTCTATAAAAATTAATAAAATAAAAAAAATAAAATTTTAATTAAAATAAATAATTTAAAATTAATTTTAATTTATATAAATTAAATTTTAAGTCATTCAATGAACAAATTTCATATGAAAATAAGTCATTTAGCATAAAAATGGTAAAAAAAAATTAAAAAATAAAATTTTTAAAAATAAAAATAATTTTTAACATATTCAAAAATTTAAAAAAAAAATTTTTCAAGATGTAAAAATTAAAAAATAAATTCATAAAAATAAATATTTTGGACAAAAATTATTTTTTTAATTTTTTGATTTTTTTTTAATAAATTTTTCTAAAGAAAATGATTCAAAAAATTAATAAATAATAAAAAAATTCAAGGAATAAAAATTTGAGCAAAAATTACTGTCTTGAGACTTAAAAATTTTAAAAATGCTATTTAAAGCAAAAAATTTTAAGAAAATTTAATATTTTAATTTTTTTTTAATTTTAAATCAATTTAATTTAATTTTAAATGAATTTAAAAAAAAGTTAAAACCTAAAAAAAAATATTCTCAAAAATTAAAAATTTAAAAAAAAAATAAAATTAATTTTTTTTAAAATTTATATTAAAATTTAAAATAAAAACTCAAAATTATCATAAAAATGTAAAAAATTCGATGAACTTCAAATTTCAATAAAAAAAAAATTAAAGCCTCTTCCTGACAAATTCTGCTCGAAAACCTTTTAAAAATTCACCTCAACAGCGCCTGCATGTCGCCCTAAAATCAATTTCCATCAGCATCATCATCCAATAATTGTTAATTTTTCATTGCATTGCCTTCATTACTTTTTCATCCAATATAAAATGGAAATTACAAGGCATTTCCCTTCCAACAACGTTACAACGACGCAAACCGAAACAAAAATACAATAAAAAAAATCGTTTCCCTTCGTTTTAAATTATTTATCGTACGTTACAGCTTCGAACTCCTAACGACATCCACGTGTAAATATTTAACTTTTTACCTCAATTCTCAATTTTTTAAGGCGACATCAAACAAAAAACTCCCAATTTATTGACGTCACACAAAAAAAAGTGCTAATTAGTTGTCGACCTTCATTTTTTTATTTTCATTTTTTTTTTCGTTAATTAGAAAATTAAGAAATTTTTTTTTTCGTTTCAGGCACGCGTTTCGATAATGAGCAATCAAACGTGTGTCCTTCGAGTCGGAGTACAACGACATCAATGAAACACGAAAAAAATAAAAAAAATGGAACGGAGAGAGACAATCTATTGAAAAATATTAATATTACTACGACTTACTTCGGCATTTGCATAGAAAGAAAAACAACAACAACAAAAAACTCATTCGCCGTAAATTATTCATGGGAAAATCCATTCAACTTATTATCGCAGGACGACGACGACAACGACGAATGGTACATGTCACTCTGTAGTGTTTAGGTTCGAGCTTTAAAATGACTCGAAGGCAGGCAAGTTGCTGAGCGATGACTCAAAAATAGGTGAAATTTCGTGAAAATTACGAGGCGCTTCCATTTTTATTATTTTTTTTTTCGAAGAAATATTTTTATTATGATTAATCGCAAATTTTTTATTATTTTAGATGTCAAGAAGGAGAAAAATGGATTCGTCAGGATTGAACCAAAGGAGAATTTTGCGTTAATTTAATTGTGAGATAAAAAAATAAGAATTTGTTGACTGAAGAGGTTAACTCTATTAAAAAAAAAATTTATGATAATTTTCATGGAAATTAATTAATTTTTATTTATTATAATTTTTTTTTTAATTTTTCGAAATTTATTTAAAAATTATTTTATTTAATTTATATTTTTTATTATTTTTTAATTTTTTTTTTATTTTTTAATTTAATATTCAATTTTTCATAATTTATTATTTTTTTTAATTTTTTATTATTTTTTTTAAAATTAAATTAGATTAAATTTTTCAAAGTTACATGAACTCTTCATAATTTTTTAAAAAATTATTTTAAAAAAATAAATTAATTAAATAAACAAACTGAATTTTATAAAAAAAAATAAATTTTAAATAAATAAATAAATTTTAATTAATAATTTAAATTTTTTAAAAATTGTGAAATATTTTAGAAAATTCATTTTTTTTATTTGAGCCTAAAAAATAAAAAATTTTTTTTTAAAAAAAGCGAACTAAAAAGGAATAAACAAACTGGAAAATAATTCAATCATTTAAAAATTTTTAACTGTTTATTTTAATTTTTAAAAAATATTTTTTTTTATAAGTTAATTCAAAAATTTGTAAATTATTTTTTAGAATTGTTTTGTTTTAAATTTTATTTAATTAAAATTATTTTTAAATTTTTATTTTTTTAATTTAAAAAAAAAAATAATTTTCTAAAATATTTTACAATTTTTAAAAAATTTAATTTATTAATTAAAAATTATTTATTTATTTAAAATTTTTTTTTTTTTCAAATTTTTATAGCCTTTTTTTTCTTTCTCCAAAATATTAAAAATTTTAATTTTATTTAGAATTTTCTCCATTTTTTCTTAAATAATCCCAGAATTTCCATGAAAATCCTAAAAGACAACAACAAAATTCCTCCCATCGACGTAAATGACGACGACGACAAAAACAAAAGAAAGACGACATCGAAAAAAAAAACGTCACGTCATTGAAGAACAAATAGTAATAAAAAAAAGACACTTGTCCACACAAAATCGATAAAAAAAATGTTTCATTACACTTTTAGTAATGACATCGGCAATCATTGACGTTATCATCCATGAAATGTGGCTCGGCGTTTTTTTGACCACTTGCTGCCCCGTAAGCTCATGATGAAGCGGAATGAAGGTCATGACAAGTGTCGTCGTCGCTTGTTGGTAATTTACACGACGCGCTGTTGATTCGTGACTCGTGTTAACTTTTGTTTGAACTTTTTTCATTTAGGGGTGATCCGGATTTGATTTATGGGGATGGAAAATTACGGGAATTAAGGATTTCAAGGAAAATATTTTTAGACAAAAAAAAGTTATTTTTGGAAAAAAGAAAATTTTAGGCCCAAAAATAGAAAATTGAACAATTTTTTTGTAAGAAATTTGATTTTTAAAACTTTTTCAGTCAAAAATTATTTTTAAATAATTTTTTTTATATTTTCAAATTTGTATGGAGACAAGTTTAATCATTTTAAGGCTACTCATTGAAGAAATTATTTTCAAAAATTTTGTTACTTGAAATAATTTTTAATATTAAAATTTAAAATTTATGAAAAATTTAACAAAATTACACGCAGAAGCTCAAAATATGACAATTATTGCTCTAAAAATCTGAATTTCGAGAAAAATCTTGAAAGAACTATCTCCTTGATCAATATTTTTGAGCATTTTTGACCCAAACAAGTCATTCTGAACTTATTTTTGAATGATTCTCGGTTCTTTAAAACATTTTTTATGAAATTGATGCGCAATAAGGGTTGAAGTTCATGAAAAAACTTAATGATGTTTTCTCAAGAGAGTCATAAATTAGTTTATTTCTGAACTTAAACGCACGATTTCATGCCTTGTGTTAATAAATTTTGTCAGAAAATCTTGAAATTTTATTTTTATTTAATTTTTGTCATTAATTAATTTAATTTAATTTAATTTTTTTTAAGTAAATTTAATTTTTTAATTTAAAAAAATTTAATATAAAATTTTTTAAAATTTCGAACAATAAATAAATAAATATTTTTATTAATTTAATTAAAAAAATTAAATAATTCAAATTAATTAATTTAATAAAAAAAAATTATAAAATAATTTTTTAAATAAATTCATCAAAAAATTAATTTAAATAAATTTTAAAAATTAAATATAAAATTTTAAAAAATAAAATAATTTTAGGTATTTAAATTTTTATAAAATTTTTTTAAAAAAAAATTTATAAATAAAAAAAAATTAAATAAAAAAATTAAAATTCAATAATAAAAGATAAAAAATAAAAAAAAAATAAAATTTAAATTTAATTATTTTTTTTAATTTAATAATTTTTTTATTTTTTTTATAATTTAATTTATTTATATTTTTTAATTTATTAAATTTAATTTTAAATAAAATTTTAAAAAATTACTTACCACTTGCATAGTTATCTACTCCAGCAATTAATATCATCTTTCACACAAAAATTACTCGGTAAGTTATTTTTCTATATAATAATAATAACAACAACACAATTGAAAAAAATTATCGAACAATTTTTTCTTTTCTTTTTTCTTGTGAAATTTTTATTTTTTTTTCTTTTCTTTTCTTTCTTTATTTTTTGATTATCAATAAATTTCCTTGTTAATTTTTCAATTTCATCATTTATTATTCAAACTGAAAACTGTAAGTACGTCGAATAGACACCGAACACCAACATCGTCTACTTTTAAAGAGTTTTTTTTTTCGTAACACGACACAAATTGAAAAATTGGAAAAATTCCTATCTAAAATTTTTAATTCTAATTTTTTTTAAATTTAATTTTTTTTGGGATATGATTAATTTTTTTTGTGTTTAATTCTTTAAAAGATGCGTTATTTTGTCATCATTGATTTTTCTCTTGGACTTGCACACTTTTTTTCGTGTTATATGTGATGATGACGACTCGTCGACTCTCTGTTCGCTACGACGACGAATATATTGGTTTGACCTATTTTTCAATAAATTTTTTTATATGTGTAAATTTTCTCGGCTCCTTTTTCACAGTTTTATCACTTTTTCACGCATTTCAGCGTCATTTTGCATCACAATTCACGCGAATCACGCGAAAAAAGTCATTCCTTATGGATTTTCCTCAGTCTCCGCACGAAAAAAAGAGATTATTGTTATTTGCGTTTCCTCTTCCTCCAAATGTCTATTAGATACTTTTTTAAAGTCAATAGTCCAGCTGCATCTCCGTTCGGGTCTTTCGAGAGGATTTTTCTGGCATTTTGAACGGATTTGAGAAAAAATTTATCACACGAGCGCTTCCGACGAGATTTTACGGTAAAAATTAAAAAAATGTTGCTGATTATTTCCTTGTAGAAAACTGATTTTTTGTTGGATTTCTGCTGGATGCGAGTTCAACAATCGACATTTTTTCTAGAACTGACAGATGTACGGTTAAGTTTTGCCGTAGAGACCTGCTTGTGTGCTTTTGTTGTGTGTGGTAAGGATTTCGGAAGGATAAAGTGCGCAGAAGTAGCTTTTAGTCGGTTTTTGTTTGTTTTGACAGATGAGAAAAGACAGTTGAAGGTTTGAAAATTTTTTCAAATGAGAAAGTTTTTAAATTTTTTTTTAAATTTTCTATATTTTTCTCTTAAAAAGAGTAAAAAGTTAAAAGTTTAATCATAAATTTGTTTGTTTTAATAAAAAAATTAATAAACGTCAATTCAAAAATTGACCGTTGAAAAATTTGAAATTCGCCATTTTGCTAATTCAATAAAAATTTTGTTCAAAAATTATTAATTTAATTTTAAAATATTAAATTTATAAAAAAAAAATTTTAAATGAATTAGCAAAAAAGTGAATTTCAAATTTTTAACGATCATTTTTTAAATTGACATTAACATAAATTTTATTGAAAATAAAAAGGCATAAAATTATAAATGGAATTAAATTTTCAAAAATTATTCGGTATTTTATCATCTGATGATTTAAGAAAATTTTTAAAATTTCATAATAAAATAAATAAAAAAATAATTTATAAAAATTGAGAAAATAAATAACTCAAAATAAAACGAAAAAATTAAAATAATTTCAAAAATTAAAAAATTTTAATAAAAATAAAATATCTAATTATAGTAAAAAAAATTAAAATTAAAAATAAAACAAAAATTTTTAACAAATATTAAAAAAAATATTTTATAAATTAAAAATTGTTCATTTTTATTTTTAAATAAAATAATTATAGTAAAAAAATTAAAATTTAAAAATAAATCGAAAATTTTTCATAAATATTCAAAAAATAATTTAATAAATTAAAAATTCTTCATTTTAAAAAATTTTTAAATAAAATAAAAGTTAAAAATTAAAATTCAAAATAAAACAAAAATTTTTAACAAAAATAAAAAAAATAATTTGAAAAATAAATTTTTAAAATTTTTTATTTTATTTTAAAATTAAATTTTTAAAAAATTGAGCAAATTTTTAAATTTTATTAAATATATTTGTTTTAATTTGTATAATTTTTTTGTTAAAAATTTTTGGTTTAAAAAAATAAATTATTTTTAATATTAAGAAATTTTAAACAATTTTTCACAAGAAAATAAAATTTAAAAAAATTCTAATTAATCCAAACCAAGCAATTTTAAGGAAAATATGAATTCTGAAAAAAATCCCCCCAGAGAATAAAAAAATATTTTTTTTTTACCTAAAACCTTTTTTCATGTTTTGTTTCTTCTTTATTTATTTATTTTTTAAAATTTTATTTTTAATCAATCAGAATGTTTGCGATTTTTTTGCAATTATTTTTTAATTATTCCTCATTTTTTTTCTTTATTTATTATTTATTAAAGATGTTTTTTTACATTCTCTTACAAATAATCTGTATAACTTGAAAAAATTGTTCATTAATTTTTAATATTTTTTTTTCTTTAAATTAACAAACTAAATCATCAGTTTAATAATAATACACATCACTTTGCTAAAATTAGCTTAGCAGACACGTAGTTTGAATTATATGTGACATTGTCGGGTTTTTCTTAATGAATAATTATTTGAAGCTAATGATCCTGTCTCTTATAATTATTTTTTTTATTACTTTTTTTTTTTAGATTGGTAGCTAGTTTTTCAAACGTACGTATGTTTCTTACAGAATTTCTCTTAATTTGCTTATGGAATCGTTTTTTTTTTTTTTTTTTTTAATTTATTTTATTAAAATAGACAAATAAAGCGAATTTTGAAAATTAATTATTATAACATTCAGTGACGAACAAAAAAAAATTATTTTTTTCTAAATTAAACGGAAATTCTAACAATATGAGCAAAAAAATATGGAGACGATGTTTTGTCAAAATAAAAAAAAAATTTTTTTGAAGGTTCTCTGAGTAGTTTTTTAGTAGAAAAGTTCCTTTGATGGTAATTAATGGTATCCTTTATTGTTTTTTTTTCATCATTTTTCATAGGTTTTGTTGTGATTTGCTCTCGTGTTCCTTCATTTGCTTGTTTTCGTGTGTTTTTTTGATTTAGTCGATGTATTGCGCTAACCAACGGAAACCTTCGCCATAGCCTTGTCTTTTCAATACGGTGCACATGAACAACTCCAAAGGACGTCCCGGTAACTCAGAACGGGCTGCTTTTGCCTAAAAAAATATTTTTTTCATTAAAATTCGTGAAAAATTAAAAAATTTCTAAAAAACTCACTTTTCCTGTTGTCAATTGGTACAAACCGAAGAAATTTCTCAGTTCATCTTCGCTTGCGGCGCCGGGTTTGTCGATTTTGTTGCCTAATATTAGCACGGGGCAGTTTGACAACGCTTCGTCTGTCAGCAGTGAGTCCAGCTCGTTTTTACTCTCTTGGAATCGACCGCGGTCATAGGCATCGATCAAGAAGACAATTGCATCGACAGCGGGGAAGTAATCTTTCCATACTCGACGAGCTGTGAATGTAGGAGAAAAATATTAATTGAGAGTGTAAACAAAGGTTTTATTACTGCGTCGTTGATTCTTATCAAGAAACTTGTGTAATAATAAAAAAATTTCTTTGTTTAGGACTCGACAATGACTTTTGATTTGTTTTGATGGAAATTTTTAATTTTTTTTTTTAATTAAATAAATTAAATTTCGTCAAAAAATTAATTTTTGAAAGATTTTAATAGAAAAAATTTAAGAAAAAATTACATTTTTGAGTTTATTGAACACAAAATCATTTAAAAAAAAATTTCAAAAAATTTAAAAAATATAATTAAAATTAAATTTTCAGATTTTTAAAAAAAATTGTTATTTACGAGCATCATTTATCAAAAAATTGAACAAAAATTCAAATTTTTATAATTATTCTTAAGAAATTTAAAAAATTTTTTTTTTTCATTTTAAATTTTAGTAATTTTTATGAATTTTATGTCTAAAACCGTTCAAAAAATTAAATTTTTATTTTTTTTTAATTTAACTTAAATTGGTATTTTAAGGGCGTTCAATTTCTTCTAAAAAATTATCAAAAATTATTTAAAAAAAAATAAATTAAAAAATAAATAAATAATAAATTATTTAAAAAATTAAATTTTTGTTCATTTGTTGACAATTAAAAAAAATAATTTTTTAAATAATTTATTATTAATTTTTTTTTAAATAATTTTTAATAATTTTTCAGAAGAAATTGAATAAAATTTTATTTTTTTTTTTAATTTTTTTCTTCTTTTTATGAATTTTTTGAACGAAAAAATAGAAAATTTAATATTTTAATGAAATTTTTGATATTTTTTTTATAAAATTTAGTTGAGAAAATTTTAAAAAAATTCTTAAGTATTAAAAAATAATTTTTTTCTTTAAAAAATTTTCTTTTGAGTCGTAAAATATTTTTTAAAATCATTTTAGAGACAATTAAGACCTCTAAAAAATACTCATGTTTGCAATTTGTCATTAAAATTAGGTTTTCAAGCTATTAAAATTCATTTTTAAATGAAAATTTTAATTCTTGTTTCACAAAATGCATTTTAATAATTATTTTTGATAAATTTTGTTCAAGAGAAAGTCCTTTAATGAATTTTTGTTACAATTTTCATTTAAAAAAACCTCTTGAAAGTTTAATTTTTGAGTTTTTTTGTTAATTCCTGTCCATTACGAGAGCATTTTATTGAATTTTTAAACATCTTAAGGTTTTGTGACTTGAATTTTGTTAAAATTTAATATTTCAAGCCAAATTAGAACTCAAACGAAACCAAAAAATCACTTTTCCGTTCAAAAAATCTCATTCGAAGCAAAATTTTAAATTTTTCTCATTGAAACTTTTCCTTCCAAATCAATTTTTCAATGAAATTTCTTCATTATTACACTAATTTCCTTCAAATCTCCCTCAAAAAGTTCTAAAATTTACCTTGCGTATGGCCTCCAAGATCAAAAGTCGTAAATCTCATGTTGCCAATTGACAATTCCTCGGATGCTGAAAGCAAAATTATTCAAATTTAATAAAAATCTTCAAGAAATTAATCGAAAAAAACTCACTTGGATGCAGTGTCGGGACATGTTGTGCCAGCCGATCATCTTTTAACATGTGTAACAATGTAGTTTTACCTGCATTATCTAGACCTAAGAACAGCAATTTGCCCGATTTCTTCCACAAACCTAATTTAAAGCAAACAAAAATCATAAATTTTCATTTATTTTTTTTTTTTGCAGACAAACAAAAGGTTTATTATTATTTTTGTGGCAATTACTGCCAAAAACACACGCGAGTAAATATTTTTAGACGAAAAGTGTGTGAAAAAAACAAAAATAATAATAATTGTCCTTGAGCGCCGCAGAATTTCTTACCCAAATACCCCAAAATTCCGGTGAACCAATCCCAGATGAACATTTTTTGATAATTTTTGTTGTTATTGTTGACTATGAACTAAATATTCCTGAAAAAATGAGAAAAACGAGACGCATATTAGGAAATTATTGCACAAGAAACCAGTTTTATCAGTAATTATTGAGAGAAGTGATGTAAAAAAATTCAAACATTCCGTCAAGGCCTTCGGCTGCGTGTAATGCGCTACTAACGGTGATGATACCTCGTTCAAGGCGACACGAGACTCGCATCAAGGACCCTTAAAACTCGAAAAAACTCTAAAAATCACGGAAATTTCGATCGCAACGTACGCTTTTGACTTTTAGACCGTGAGTCAGCTAAACGAGAATTGCATATGTTAATGACGTGCATTCGATTTCTTCGCGTAATTTCACTTTTTACGCAGAATTCGACGTAAAAACGACATTTTTGCTCATTAAGACATCATTAAGTCTCGTCTCGGGCACTGATGAAAAGAATTTTGGACACGACTTTTTTTCTCGTCTCTCCCGAATATTGATTCGACGGAAGGGGAAAGATATTTTTCGAGCTTATTTCGCTGCGGAAAGCCTTGAATGATGCTGAATTTTGATGTTGCGGCGATGAAGCGACGGATTTTTTACCTATTTGTGTAAAAATAATGGAAATATAATGCGAATTAACACTAATTATTCAGTTTAAACGCACGACAACTATCTAAGATTGGTAGTGACGTGGATGAGGCGAGTAACTGGATTGCCGGAGAAATGACATTTTGAGGGGAGTGACGGGATTTTGTGTTTACAGTATTTGGCGGAATAAAAAATTCAATATGGCGGATGTTGAAATTTTTAAATAAATTTTTTATTTGAAATTCGTTAAATTTTTGATGAAAATTAAATAATTAGTTTCAGAAAATTTTTAATAAAACATTAGAATTTTTTTTTAAAGAGCAGAAAAAATATTAAATTTAAAATTTTATTTTAAATTAGCTGAAAATATAAGAAATGATCAAATTCTAACCTCAAAAAAGTTTAAAGATCTTACAAGTGGCTAAAATTAAATAAAAAATTTCGTTTTTTTTTTAATTTTTTTTGAGATTTTTTAATTTTCAAGCTTAAGAACCATCAAAAAGACTTACAAAGACATTTTCCGTGATTTTTGATCAATTTCTAACCTAAAAAAGAACATGGAAGCCATTTTTAAGAAAAATCAAAAAATTCTCTTTTTCAACATTTATTAGTTAATTTTTCACATAATTTTATAATAATATATTTTTCGTGTTTGTTTGTTACTTCAGCAACTGCTGGCAGCTGTTGATATTTAAGAGAACTCGGAACTCACTAAAAAAATACAATTTTATCAAACAAAAATAGATAGATAGCCAATAAATACAATAAATATTCATAGAGTTGTCTATATCCTAAGGTTTTTTTTTTATAATTTCTCGAAAAGAAACGATGAGCTTTGCCATTTTTTAGATGTTATTTTTCCAACGATGTTGTTGTTGTTTTATTAGAAGAATTTTTAGGTTAGGTAACTAATTTTTATTTTTATTTATTTATTCGCAGTTTCTGAAAGTATAAAAAAAAAAGAAAAAAAATTGGTTAGATTTTCTTGGATTTTTGACGAGCCATTTCAAGGAGATAAGGGGAGATTTTGTCTAAACAGTCACTTTCGTATACGTACATGATACGCATGGTATTGGTGAAGCCGGAGCCTTGTTTCCATCCGGTAACGATGCAGATTGGATCTCCAGTCTTCAAGAAGCCGCGAGTTTTGCCGAAATCGATGCCATATTTGACGCGAACATCGACGTCTTTTAGCCAGTCATCGAGAGCGGGTTCTGAAATTAAAATGGAAAAATGTAAGTTAAAAGTTTGATTTTTTTGTTTGAGGTTAGATCTTTTATCAGGTTTTATGTTTTTTAAGTTTTGAGGTTAGTTTTCGTAAATTTTTGAATTTTTTCGTTATTTTATGAAATTTCTTATCAACATTTTCATAAAATTTGAGCTTTGAAGGTTAAAAATTTTATAAATTTGTCAAGTTTGAGGTTAGATTTCAAAGCAAACTGAATGAAATCAGAGGGCTCTAATTTATCATTTTTAATCATAACCTTGCCAAAGATCTTCAGGCCTTTTTACTGGATATGGATACGATTCCAGTTGTTGATTGAGGACTAAATCAAAAACTGTGTCACCAACAATTCGGATTTTTTCATTTTATTGAAACTGAAAAAAATTCCTTTGACATGGTTTTTAATTTGAAAACTAAATCAAGAGCAAAACTGTGTCAAAAACTGTGTCAAAGCAATTTTTGTCAAATCTTGCTCCAAATGGATAGAAATTTGTCAGAGGGCTCTAATTTATCATTTTTAATCATTTTGTAACTCAAAACTGCCAAAAAATTGAAACTGAAAAAAATTTTTTTCTTTGACATAGTTTTGTTTTGAAAACTAAATCAAGAGCAAAAAAACTGTGTCAAAAACTGTGTCAAAGCTATTTTTGTCAAATCTTGCTCCAAATGGATAGAAATTTGTCAGAGGGCTCTAATTTATCATTTTTAATCATTGTATAACTCAAAACTGCCAAAAAATTGAAACTGAAAAAAATTTTTTTCTTTGACACAGTTTTGTTTTGAAAACTAAATCAAGAGAAAAACTGTGTCAAAAACTGTGTCAAAGCAATTTTTGTCAAATCTTGCTCCAAATGGATAGAAATTTGTCAGAGGGCTCTAATTTATCATTTTTAATCATTTTATAACTCAAAACTGCCAAAAAATTGAAACTGAAAAAAAATTTTTTATTTTTCATAGTTTTGTTTTAAAAACTAAACATAGTTTTGTTTTCCAAATGGATAGAAATTTGTCAAAACTAATTTATCATTTTTAATCATTTTGCGACCCAAAACTGAAAAAAATTTTTTTCTTTGACATAGTTTTGTTTTAAAAACTAAATCAAGAGAAAAACTATGTCAAAAACTGTGTCAAAGCAATTTTTGTCAAATCTTGCTCCAAATGGATAAAAATTTGTCAGAGGGCTCTAATTTATCATTTTTAATCATTTTATAACTCAAAACTGCCAAAAAATTGAAACTGAAAAAAATTTTTTTCTTTGACATAGTTTTGTTTTAAAAACTAAATCAAGAGCAAAAAAACTATGTCAAAAACTGTGTCAAAGCAATTTTTGTCAAATCTTGCTCCAAATGGATAGAAATTTGTCAGAGGGCTCTAATTTATCATTTTTAATCATTTTATAACTCAAAACTGCCAAAAAATTGAAACTGAAAAAAATTTTTTTTTTGACATAGTTTTTGAATTCTTAACTTTAAAAAACTGTCAAATTTCTTGTTTTAAAAACTAAATCAAGAGAAAAACTTTGTCAAAAACTGTGTCTAATTTTTGTCAAATTTGCTCCAAATGGATAGAAATCATTTTTTCCAAATGGATAGAAATCAGAGGGCTCTAATTTATCATTTTTAATCATTTTGTAACTCAAAACTGCCAAAAAATTGAAACTGAAAAAAAATTTTTTCCTTTGACATAGTTTTGTTTTGAAAACTAAATCAAGAGCAAAACTAAATCAAAAACTGTGTCAAAGCAATTTTTGTCAAATCTTGCTCCAAATGGATAAAAATTTATCAGAGGGGCTTTTTTAGAAATTTTTAGTTATATTTTTTTTTATTTTTATCAATTCTTAACTTTACGATTGAAAACTTTATGAATTCTTAACTTCATTAATTAATCATTAATTTTTAACTTTGAGGTTAGAATTTTGATCAAATTCTTAATTTTGAGGTTAGTTTTTAATCAATTTTATTTTTTTTAGGTTAGAACTTTTAACTTTGGCGCTATAATTTTTAATTTTTGAGGTTAGATATTTTTCAACTGCTAAATTTTTGATATATGTTGAACTTTTAGGTTAGAATTTTTAAATGCAAATAATTTTCAACGTACCTTTGTAGATAATTGGTAAAATTCCGCGGTATAAATGACATTGTCTGGCGGTTTGTGGGAAACGAGTAACAGCAATGATGGGGCAACGTGGGCGATATTTGGAGATCAAGTGCGCCGAACGTCCCGAAGTTGTAATCACGATGATCGCACAAGCTTGTGCCTTTGCAGCGCCCTCTACAGCAGCAATAGCAGTTGAATGTGTCGCATCGACAGGCGTTGGCGTATTCAGAACCAAATCACGGAACAAATCCTTATGCCATAACGCAGCTTCAGCTTCCTTGCAAGTTTTCGCCATCGTCAAGATACATTCCAACGGATAATCGCCCTTTGCTGTCTCGCCCGACAACATTGTGCAATCAGCGCCATCTAACACGGCATTTGCAACGTCCGAAATTTCCGCACGTGTCGCACGTGGTTTCTTGATCATCGACTCGAGCATTTGCGTGGCGCAAATTCCGGGTTTGCCTTGTTTATTGCAACGCGCGATCATGGCTTTTTGCGCCAAAAAGACCTTTTCTGGCGGGATTTCGATACCCAAATCGCCGCGAGCGACCATAATGCCATCTGTAACGGCAATGATCTCATCCAAGTTCTTCATGCCTTGTTGATTCTCGATTTTCGAGATGATCTTGATGTTTTTGCCTTCTTCGCCCAAAATGCGACGAATTTCGTAGATGGCAGCAGCATCACGGATGAACGAAGCGAAAATCATGTCGACGCCTTGTTCAATGCCAAATTTGAAGTCACTCTTGTCCTTTTCCGAAACAGCGGGCAAATCGACAGGAACTCCGGGCAAATTGACGCCTTTGCGAGATCCCAAAATGCCGCCATTTTCGATTTCGCAAACGAGCGTATCGGCAGTCTTGGACTTGCAAATGAGCGAAATTAAACCGTCGTCGACGAAAATGCGATTTCCGGGTTGCACGACGTTCGTGATGTTCTTGTAGTCGACGTAAACTTGATCCTTGCTGCCGTCGTTCTCGGCATCCTTGTTCGTTGTCAACTTGATCGTTTCGCCGCGTTTCAATTCGACTTCAGCAGTGCCGCTGCCCGCGAGCAATCCTGTACGGATTTCGGGCCCTTTCGTATCCAAGGCAATGGCGAGCGGATATTCCATGCCAATTTCCGCCGAATACATTTCCACGGCTTTGCGGATGTTGGCGATCGTTTCGGCATGATATTCGTGCGAACCGTGCGAAAAGTTCAAACGGGCGATGTTCATGCCGGTTTTCATCATTTTAACCAACATCTCGGGGTCTTTGGAGGCGGGCCCGATTGTGCAAATGATGCCCGTTTGACGAACGAGCGGAGCGTTGGAGTCGATATCCAACTTGCACATGTGCTCCAAATGGGAGTTTGCTTCGGCAGCTTTCATTTGTCCAAATTTACTCATCTACGGGAGAGAAATAAAGAGAAAAAAATATTAAAATTTGTTAAAAAGTGTCAAAATTTTATAAAAAGTGCTTTAAATATTTAAAAATTTGATAAATTTACTTCAGAATTGATAAAAATTCGTTAAAAAATCACTCAAACAGACTCAAAATTTAAAATTTCTTCAAATATTTACTCAAAATAAATAAAAAAGTGTTTAATTTATTGAAAAAATATTTTAGAATTGAAAAAGAATAAAACCTTTTCGAAAATTAATGAAATAAATTAAAATTAATTTAATTTGAACTGAATTTTTTAACTACATTTAAAAAAAAATTTCATAATATTCAAAGCTCTCATAAAATCATCAAAAAAGTGATAAAAAAAATTTAAAATTTTTTAAAAAATATATGAGTTGATAAAATTTATTTTAAAATTAAAAAAATTGCTTCATAAAATTTCATTTTGGTAAGTAAATTTAAGTAAAATGATAAAAATTAAATTAAAAATTACTCAAATCTTTATAATTTGAACCAAAATGACAAATTAAAATTCAAGTTGTAAAAATAAAATTTTAAAAAAAATTATTAAATTTAATGAAATATAAGACTTTAAAAAAATTAAATTAAATAATTCATAAAAATTGTTCCAAAATTAAATTTCCTTGACAACTATCAATAATAGAAAAAATACTCATTTTGATGGATTTTTTTAAAAATTTTCTCAGTAATTTTTTTTTTATTAATAATTAATTTTTTTTAATTGAAATTTATTTTCAATTAAAAATTTATTATTTAATAATAAAAAAATAATTATTTTTTTGTAAAAAAAATAATGAAATTAATGATTTAAATAAATTTAATTTAAATAATTTGTTTAAAAATTATCAATAAAAAAATTGAAATGCGGTAAAAATATTTAAAAAAAATATTTATTAAAATTTATTAATTATTCATAATTTTATTAAAAAATTATTAAATTTAATGAAATGAAAGAATTTAAACAAATTTAATTAAATAATTAATAAAAAATTGTTCAAAAAATTGTATTTCCTTGAAAATTAAAAAAAAAATTAAGAAAATAATTTTCATAAAATAATTAATTTTTTTTTTATCGAAAAATTTATTTTTTAAAAATTTTCTCGATAATTTTTTTTATTTAATAAATTATTAATTGAAATTAATTTATTATTTGACCATGAAAAAATTAAATTAAAAAAAAATAAATTTAATTTAATATTTTTTTAGTTAAAAAAATTAATTAAATTAATTATTTAAATAAATAATTTTAAATCAAATAATTAATAAATTTATTAAACTTAAAAAGTGTTAAAAAATTATATTTCATTTAAAATTAAAAATAAAATTATTTAAAAAAAATTTTTTCATAGAAAAAAATATCATAAGAAAATTAAGATTCTTGAAAAAATTGAATGAAAATTTAATTTCTGATAAAAGATCGTCAACATCAACACTCGCTCACAATGCGACACAATGATTACACAATCGACCTAACAAAAACTTTTCAAATAGCGGTCACGATCCAAACAGACTCTATTTATTTTTATCTTCACACAAGGAACGCGTTAACCTGTACAACACACGACACACTGAGACACGAAAAAATTTTCCGGTTTTACTCGATTTTTCTTGTTTTTCACTTCACTTCGTCGACCTTTGGCAAGGTTATTCTGTCATTCAGGACAACTTTTCGTCGTCTTCAGGTAATTTTATGACCTTTTTCTGCACTTTTCGCGTATCGCAGGTACGTCGATGCAAGTTTTTGTTACATAATAACTTAAAATTTTTCTTTATTGATTTTTTTTTAGCGTAACTGAAGTCCAAGGACGTCGTAATTTACGCGATTGTTGAAGAAATTAACACGCTGCGGGAGGAAATTAGGGAAAAATTATTACCGAAGTGTCGGGTTTGTCATAATCTGAAACCCAAACCATCATGCCTTGGTTGGTGTGAACGGGTCGACGTGAAAAAAGAAGTCTTGACGACTTTTTGCTGCAACTTTTGGCTGTTTCACTTGTTTTTAACTCAACCGCACCGCTTCGACCAGCACGGATGTCACTTGCGAGCGAACTGAAACTCTTGCCTTGCACGAAAAACGATAAAAATTGTCTCCGAAACGAGGGAAATTTTCTCAAATGCTTTCCACAATTTGAGAAACGACAAATTCTCTCCGTAAAAATGTTGCTAGACAACGAAAAATGTTTCGGTAACGATGCAAAAGTGACGTTTGACACGGAAAAATTCAACTTTGGAGCGAGAAATGACGTTAAAGCAACGGATTGTTTGATTGACAACGACTCGGGCAGTGACTTGCGACTGAAAAGGCGACACGTTATTGACTGAATTGATTTTTTATCGCAGTTGCATTTCCTCGGTAAGCGATAAAAAATTATTCTCTCGAAAATTTGTGACATTTTCTCTCGTGCAGCGCGAGATTTTGTCACGCGGCGATAAAATTTTTGACAGTAAAGGGAAGAATTTTCACGAAAAATGTTCTGAACTGAAGCGAAACAAGAGACTGTCACGGAATTCGTCAAAAAATTTACATTTTCTCTGCATTTTCACGTGAGTCAAGTGAGATAATAATTATTAGAACAAGAGAAATTGTTGGATGAACAGAAAATCGAGTATCGTAAAATGTGCAGTGACCTTGAATTCGTAACACAAATGCACTTTTCTCAGCTGAGCACTGTGATGAGTGATTTTGCGCACAAAATCTTAACGATTTAACGGATTTTTTGGAACATCTGTGTGCGGAAAATTGTTGAATGGAAAAAAAAAGTTAAAGAAAATTCAGATTTTTAAGAAATTTTTTGATTTTTATCACAAAGCAAGAATTGAATTAAAAAAAAATTATGTATTTGTTGCTTTGAGACTTAAAATTGAAAAATTTAAGATAAAATTTAATTTTTTTTTCATAAATTAAAATTATTTTTTTTTAAATAATTTGTAAATGTTCAATTTAATTTTTTACAAATAACTTATTTAAAAAAAAAATAATTTTAATTTATAAAAAAAAAATTAAATTTTATTTTTGCTTAAAAATGCTTTTAAAAAATTAAAAAAAAAAAAAATTAATTTTTTAATATAAGACATATTTTTGATAATTTTTATTAATTAATTTCTTTTTTTTTTAATTTCTTTTAAACATTTTTATTTTTTAAAAATTAATTTTTTAATTAAATAATTAATTATTATTTTAAAAATGAAAAATTTTAAACTTGAAAATTTATTTTTAAATAAATTTTTCGAAAAAAATTAAAAACAGTAAAAATTAAAAATTAAATTTATTAAATTAATTTTAAAATTAAATAAAATTAATTTTCATAAAATAATTAAATTAAATAATTAAATAATTAAATTAATAAAATTAATTGAATTTTTAATTATTTTTTTTACTTTAAATTTTTAATTTTTTTCGAAAAATTTATTTAAAAATTAAAATAAATTTTCAAGTTTAAAGTTTTTATTTTTAAGAATTATTATTTTAATTAAAATTTAATAATTTTTTTTATTATAAATTTTAAAATTATTCGTTTTGTAAAATTTCAGCAAATTTTATAATTTTCAACTAAAAATTAATTAAAATTTAAAATGACAAAAAAATAAATTTTTTAACTATTTTTGACAATTTCTTCTAAAAATTATCAAAATTTTCATTGAAATTCTAAAAAATCAAAAACACTTGATTAAATTTATGTTTTAATTTTAAATTGAACCGCAAAAAATCATTTTAATTGAATTGAACATAAAAAAATTGTCACAACGATAACCTTTAACACTTTAATTTTTAATTCAATCAATAGAACACAATTTAATAATCGTTCAGAATCTCTCAAATTAATTTTTTTCAACCGGCCGGCATATGATTTCATCATCGCTTGAACAAACATCGTACTTTGTGACGAAATTCACATAAAAAACATATGATTCGCAAACCAGTTTTTAAATGTCTGGCACGATTTTTTGTCTAAAACCGTTTAAAATTCATGAATTGCTTCGCCAGACAACGAAATTTTTTTTTAAAAATTAATTTCTTATTAGAAACTTGATTTTTTTAAAAAATGATGCAATTTAGTGATAATAATTTTTAAAAAAGTGAACATTGTGTATGAAAAAGCCCCTTTTTATATGAAATTTCAATGGAAAATACGGAAATGATGACGTAATAATTTTTTCTCTCACGATTTTCATCACTTTGAGAGAATGAGAGAGTTTTATTTTTCATGAAATCTCTCATTTTCTCCTCGAGAAACATGAAAAAAAATTATTACGTATCAATCGAAAGTGAAATGAACTCAAAAATAAACAAATTTCGTTGATATTCAGTGAGACTCACAAAGCACCTGAGTCACTTGACACTTCTATTAACACAATTCACGTCGGACAATCAATTTACACTTTTGTTCACGGAAACACAGAACTCGGCTCTGAATCGTACGAGCTTTGACATTTAAATAACCTCTAAGTGCTCCGCGATGACTTTTCATGCACTTTGCTTTATTTACAAATTTCATTGAAAAATTTCTTGTTTTGCGATTAAAACACGAGACACGAGACTACTTTGTTTCCGAAATGGATTTTTTTGACGTCAAAACTGATAATAAATTGCTTTATCGCTTAAAATCACTCAAAAATTTGATTTATTACGCGAACTTTTGATTAAATGTGATTTCTAACCTTTTCTTTTCTTTATAAGTTAATTCAATTCAATCACAATTTTGCTTTGTTAATGAAGAAATTTTTTCACTTTTTTCTCTTTAAATATAATTGAGACCTTATCTCGAGTTGTGTAATTTATCTGTTCAAGCCAGAAAGTAAACTGAACATGGAAATCATTCTATGGAGAGGTAGGTCTTACGTTACTACGAACAATAAGTAACTACTACTGGAGTATTGAATATCGTATGATATGCGAATTCCCGTTGGAAATGTTACTGTCTATAGAAATGCGCAGCCGGCGTTTGGATTGCGAAAGACTGGAAATGGATTTGGTTGTGTTAGTTTTGAATTTTGGAGTTGTGAAGAGAAGTGTTGAGATAAAAATTTAAAAAAAAATTTTTTTTAGAAAATTTTTAAACAGGTATTTAAAATTTTTTTTTACAACTTTTAAAGAAACTAATTTGAAAAAAAAAATAATTTAAGAAAAATTTAAAAAAAAAAATTAAATTAATTTTTTAAAAAATTAATTTATAAAATAAAAATAATTTTTATAAAATTTTAATTAATATCTAACCATTTTATTTTAATTTTCTCTTAATATTTATTAATTATTTTTTATATATTTAAAATTTCTAAATTTTCAGGTTAAACTAATATTTTCAGAACCTTTTCTGAATTTTAAAGTTTATGACTTTTTATGAAATACTATATCGAAAGAATTTTGGGCATTGACAGGAACTCCAGTTCATAACCGCATGAATGATCGAAACGTACAAGATATAGATTAATAAAAAGTACTGTGCCCTTTAAAATTCAGATCGTATAAGTTTAGAGATGAAATCAAAAGACTTATTGAAACTCACAGAACACTTAAGTTAAGCCACAACTGAGGAAAAACAAAACAATATTGATGTGTCAAGGACTATCTCTATAAAGGAAAATATAAAAATGCAAAAATTGTCCGATTCACAAACAAGGCAAGGTGTTGACATTCCATACTAATTTGTTACTTTTTAAAGAACAAATGACGAATTCATGAAAGTAAACAATATCTAACTCACAAAATACAAGAAGGTACATGTCAATATCAAAAGTATAAAAATGGAGAAAAGTTCCAACTGAAGAAATAACAACTTAGTTTGATATAAAACAGAGATACTTTGGCTTCGTTAATTGTTTTTTCTTTTTGACAAACTCTAAAAAATGGATATTATTCAAAATACCTCTGACATGAAAAAAATATTTTACTGAGAAAATAAATAAGAAAATGAAAATATTTTTAATGAGACATTTTCAACTTTTTAATTTCATGTTGAAAGATACTTTTGGATTTAGAAATAATGTTGAAAAAAAAGTCAACACATTTTTAATAGGTATATTAAAAATATTTAAATATGTGAATTTTAGTAATTTTTTTAATTTTTAAAAGAAAAAAATAATGTTTTTATCTAAAAATTAAAATATTCTTAAAATTTTTTCATAAAGTAAGTTCAATTAAAATGTTAAGAAATCTATAACGAAAAGAAGAAACAAAAGAAGTCAAACGCACGCTCCCAACTCCCCTTATTAAATAACAACAAATGCCATACGTGTAATCAAGTAAATATGACTAAAGACAAAAAATTATCAAATTAACGCTGTTGAATAGTAATTCTTCGCAACTCACGACAATAGAAAGCTCAATATTTACTCGGATCAGTTTCACGTAAGATTTTTATTGCCTAAAATTGTTCAAAAAGTTGCACCGAAGGTCACGAAAAGGTGATTCACATTTGACACAATTGCCTACGCTGCCTATGCGCTACGCATGCCTCGTGATTTTTAAATCAAATTCAGTTATTTATCAACTTTTTGACCTTGCAAAATTGCAATGTTTGAGTTCTACAATGTTTCGCGGAATATTTCGTCATGACAGAAACGTGAATGCTCTTATCAATTATTATGAAAAAAAATATGGATTTTATAACTTTTTCCTTATTTTTGACACGCACTGATAGTACGATTTTTATGATTTTTTAAGAATTTTTTTTTTCGAAAGATGACGCATTTACTTAAAATTTAAAAAAATAATACTTACACACTAATTCTCACAAAAAATGATAAAATTGTTGTTCGTTCGATAAAATTGTAAAAGTTCGGTAATAATAATTTTTATGAGTCGCGATCAAGTTTTATAATTTTATTAAAAGCAAACACACAACCAGACACGATCACGATTAATAGTAGACTGAGCAATAAACATTTACGAAAGACGAAAAATAAGCAATTAAACTGGAATGAAATGTCAATCGTATCTGTCGATGATTTGCACTGCAAGGAGATAATAACCGAGGATTTTTATGCAATTTTTCGATTAAAAGCAAAAAAAATTCTTAAAATTATTAAATTTAAAAAAAAAACTTGTACAAAATATCTTTAAGAGACTTTAAAAAATTAATTTTAAAATTTTGAAAAAATTTAATTTTTTAAATTTAAAAAAAATTATTTTGAAATTTTAAAAAAATTATTTTCAAATTTAAAATAAATTATTTTCAAATTTTAAAAACAAATAAAATTTCACATTTAAAAAAAAATAAAATTTTCTGAGGTTTTTTGATTAAAATTGAAAGAAAAATTAATTAATTAAGAATTCTTCAAATTTAATTTTTTTTATTTAATTTTTTTACTTTTTTCGTAAAATATTTTTTTATAGTTTCTGAATAGATTAAAATTATTTTTTTAATTCTTGAAATTATAAATCTTTCAAAATAAATTAATTTTTAAAATATATTTTAATTTTAATGTCAAAATTTAAGCATTTAAAGAAATCAAAAGAAAATTAATTAAAATAAAAAAATAAAAAAAAAAATAAAAATTTTAATATTGAAAAAAAAATAATATTTAAATTTTTAATTAAATTTTTTTAACTTAAAAAACTCAAACTTTAAAAAATAAAAATATGAGAAAATATTTTAATTTTTTTTTAAATATTTTAAAAATTAAAATTTAATAAATTTAACGAAATTTTATTTAATTTTAAGTCAAAAATTTCAAGAACGCCCTGTACGTTTCTTATCAATTCCTCTCTAAAATATTTTTATTTTTTATTTCATTACAGAATTCATCTCAAAATTCAACTAAATTACTCTAAATTCCTTCAATTACCTCGAAAACTCATCAAAAAATGACTGAAGAAGCCCTCAAACTGTACACAAAATGCATCAACTTTGCTGCCATCAAACATCGCGATCAACGACGCTTAGATTCAACGGAAACTCCTTACATCAATCACCCGATTGGCGTCGCACAAATTCTCGCTTCTGAGGGAAACATCACAGACTTAAATGTTCTCATGGCGGCAATTCTGCACGACACTGTCGAAGACACAGAAACGACTTTTGACGAGATCGAGAACGAATTTGGACCAAAAATCCGAGAAATTGTCGCTGAAGTCACCGATGACAAGTCTCTGCCGAAGATGGAGCGGAAAAGATTGCAAATTGAACATGCCTTGACCTCGAGTCGTGATGCGAAATTAGTGAAATTGGCAGATAAATTGTACAATTTGAGGGATTTGCAACGAGAATTGCCCAAAAAATGGACTGAAGTAATTTTTTCACGGCAAAAAATCGATTTTTTGTTAAATTTTTAATTTTTTTTCTTTCAGGAACGTCGTTTGGAATATTTTAAATGGGCAAAAAATGTCGTCGATAATCTCCGTGGCACAAACCAAGCGATGGAAGATGCTCTAGATGTGATTTTTAAAAAGGAAGGCGTTTATTAAAAGCAATTGGAATGTTCAAAAAATAAATTTTTGTACGACTTATTGATGTTTTTGTTGGAATTCCGTCATGTACTTTGCAAGAGCTTCAGTTTCTGCGACAGTTACGGCGTTGTACAATGAGGCACGAATGCCTCCAACTGAGCGATGTCCCTTTAATTGCATCATTCCCAAAGCTTCGGCGCCTTTTAAGAATTCCTTTTCCAAGTCGTCGTTTCCTTTGCCGTCTTTGCAAACTCTGAACGGAACATTCATTCGACTGCGACTTTTGACGTCGATTGGGCACGAATAAAAACCGTTTGAGTTGTCGATGGTTTTGTAGATTAATTGGGATTTTGTGAGGGCATTTTGGTTCATTGCTTCGACGCCGCCTTTGCGTTTGATCCATTCGAAAACGCGACCCATGACGTGAATTCTAAAAAATAATTAAAAAAAAAAATTAGAAATAATTTTAAATTTTTGAAAAAAAAAAATTAAAAAAAAATTAAATTTAAAAAAAAATATTTTTGCGAAAATTTGCTCAGCAAAATTAAAAAATTGACTTATAATTTAAAAAAATTAAAAAAAAGTTTTAAATTAAAATTTTTAAGTTTTTTACGAATATTTTTAAAGTTTTATAATTTTTTAGAATTTTAAACGATTTTTTTTTAAATTTTTAGATAATTTTTTTTGATTGATAAAAAGAAATATTAATTTTTTTATTTCATTTAAAATTTTTGAGTTTTTCTAAATTTTACGTTTTTTTTTAAATTTTTTTTTATTTAAAATTTTAATTTCTGAATTTTTCTCAAAGAGTAAATTCTTAAATTTTTGATGATTTCTATAAAATTCAAAATTTTTGAAAATTTTTGATCATAAATTTTTTTTTTTGAAATTTTAAAAATTTTCGAATTTTTTAAATTTTAAAACATTTTAATTTTTTCTTTTAAATTTTTACATTTTTAATTAAATTTTCAATAATTTTTTAATTTTTTCTAAAATTTTCAATTTTTTTTTTGATAAAAAATTTTTTATTGAAATTTAATTAAAAAATTAAAATTTTTCTTATTTAAAATAAAATTTTAAAATTATTTTTTTTGGATTTTTAAAATTTTTAAATTATTTTTAAAATTTTCTTTTTATTTTAATTTTTTAAAAAAAATTAATTAATTTTTTTTTTCAAATTTTTTGAGTTTTTTTTATTAATATTTGATCAATTAAATTTTAAAAATTTATTTGTAGAATTTTTTTCTGATTTTCTGATTTCTATTCAATTTTTTCGAAATTCATCTAAAAAAATTTAAAAACTTACATAAAAGTTGGCGGCGTATTATGAATCGAATTATCCTTCGCCGTAACCGTAAAATCCATCACACTCGGCGTAATAGGCAGTGCTTGTCCCAATAAATCCTCTCTCACAATAACCAACGTAATGCCCGCTGGACCGATATTTTTCTGCGCTCCGGCGAACAAAACCCCGAATTTCGACACATCGACCTTCCTCGAGAGCGCATTTGACGACATATCGCACACAAGAGGCACTTTAACGTCAGGCACAAATCCAAATTCGACTCCGTGAACTGTCTCGTTGTCGCAATAATAGAAATACGAAGCATTTGGATCCGTTTTCCACGTCGATGGATCAGGAACTCCCGTAAAAACGTCAGTTTTGGGCACAACGAGGTTCACTTTTCCGTATTTCGTTGCTTCTTTGGCGGCTTTTGATGACCATGATCCCGTCACGAGGTAATCGGCAGTGCCTGTGCGTCCCATAAGGTTCATGCAAACCGCAGCGAAGAGTCCCGTGCCGCCTCCTTGCATCAAAAGGACCTTGTAATTGTCGGGAATGTTGCTGTTTTTGAGGATTTTTGAAGAAATTTCGTTAAAAAATTGATTTTTAAGATGAAAAAAGGGGAAAAATCTTACATCAAATCCCTCACAGCTTGAATCGTGTCATTGTGAATCTTGTTATAATGTCCTCCGCGATGCGACATCTCCATAACGCTCATCCCAGAATCGCCATAATTCAGGAAAGACTCTTTAACTTCAGCTAAAACCTGAAAAATTACAAAAAAATTATTTCAATCTGCTGTCAAGACGACTTCTTATCAATTAATCCAAACCAAGCACTATTGGCAACTACTTCAATTGCTCGTTAGCAACTAATTAAGAACAAAAATTTATAAAAATTAAAAAATTTTTACCTCTTCCGGCAATTTTGCGGGACCTGCTCCAAAATTAATGACCATTTTTTCGAAAAAATCTCTTCAAATCGACAAAAAATTCAAAATTTCTTTAAAAAAATTAAATTTTTCGAACCTTTCTCCGCGAAATTCAATCCGATACTGACCAACACACAGAAAACGATCGAGAAACGGGCGAGACAGAATTTAAATTCACTTAATGAAGACACTAATACAGGCAAAAGTCGATTTGATTACCGGTTTCGATGCACTTCGATGTGTGTTTGCGAATGTTTAGAGACGATGCAACTACAAACGAGACCTTGATGTTGTTTTTACGGCTTACTTAAGGGAACAATGTTGTCAAAATATGTTTACGAGTACTTAACGAGTGGGTCAATTTCTTATCATTAAGTAAGTATTTATTTATAATTAAAATGTAATTTTTCTTACTATCTCTGGGCGTGTTACGGAAGAAAGTTTTGAAGTAAATGTCGGAGTTAAAAGGAATTAAAGCGTATTTTTGATAATTTTTAAGAAAATATTTTTATTTAAAAAAAAATTATTTAAATTTAATTTAATTAAAATTTAAAAAAATTAATTTAATTTTAATTATAAATAATTAAATATTATTTATTTTTTTATTTAAGTATTTTTTTAATAATTAAAATTAATTAAATCAGTTGAAGTTAATAAAAAATTATTTTAAAAGTTTTCTTGCAATTTTATTTAAACTGATTTAAAAATTAATAATTACTTAAAATTGAATTATAAAAAAATAAATTAAAATTTTTTTTTTATTTAAATTAATTTAAAATTTTTATTTTTCTAATAAAGTTTTTAAAATTTTATTTATAATTTTATTAAAAAAAATTAAATTAAATTAAATAATTAAATTGAATTTTCAAAGAAAAAAATTCTTTTTAAAAAATTAAAATTTTCATGCAAATATAGCATTAAAAATGAAAATGATCGTAAAAATTGCCAAAAATCGCATTCGAACTCATTAACTTGCAAGAGAAAGTGAGACTTTGCACTTTTTGATAACATCGTGTCTAAACAAACGGCTTGAATAACAATAAACAACAAAGCAAGACAAAACAAAAATACAAATAAAAAAAATTTTTTGGTGTGTAAAAAAATTCAGTGACGTAAGCGCATTTTTAATTGATTTAAAGAAAATTTTTAATTTTTTATTTTATTTTTTTTCATATTTTTATAATTATTTATTTATTAATTTTTAAAGAATTTTTTTAAAAATTTTTGGAATTTTTTTTTAAAATTTTTATTTTTTTTTTTTTTTTAAAGAAATAAATAAATTTTAAAAATTAATTAAAATAAAATGATAAAAAAAATTAAAAATAATTTTTTTGTCAAAATTAATTTAAAATTTTATATTTATTTTTCCAATTTTTTTTTATTTTTAATTAAACAAATTTTAATTTTTCAAATAATTTTTTTAAACTTTATTAACAATTTTTTTGAAAGAAAGAATAACATTTTCAAAAAATAAAATAAATTTAAAAATAAAGTAAAATAATTAAATTTTTTAAAATTATTTTTAAAATAAATTTAATTAATTTAATTTAATTTTTAATTCTTATATATTTTTTTTTATTAATTATTTTATTTTTAATTATTTATTATATTAAATTCAAACAGACATCAAAACGTTCAAAATCTATTTTTTTTTTCAAAAATAAAAAAAAAATTAACCCATATCAACTAAACAATACATACAACAAAATACTATGGAATGAAGAAACCGGCAATAACGTCATAATATATATTTTTTTTTTGCAAATTCGAGTTCATTACTCTTTCCAACGACGACACTTATCACAAATAATTTAAATTTTTTTTTCTATGAAATTATCTCCCAATCCGCTTTTTTGTACGATCGATAGTCATTTTCTTCCTCATCTTGTTCTCGATTACTTCCGAATCCTCTCAGATGAATGGCATCAAAATTGTCTCCCGGATCGTGCAGCTCGAGAAATTCATTAAAATCGTTATAAACAAGAAATTTATCATCATCGCTTTCGGAAAAATATTCGTTATCGGGATACAGAACATTTTGCGATGTTATTTTTAGAAGAATTAACAAGATCAATGTTCGAATTGTTGACATGTTGATGGATTTAAGACTAATTTAATACTAAATTATTTATTTTAGGAGCAATTTGGAGTCTCAATGGTTCGTTGGATACGAAAATTTCAGCGTAAATTATCGAAAACAGTCTATTAATGAAATCTGGTATGAAATAAAGCGCCATCTGTGGATGATTTGACGAAGTTAAAATATTTTTTATACCTGCCATCCCCACTAAAAGCAAAAAAACATTCGGAAAAGCATTAAAAAATGATTTTTTGTGGGATTTTGTGCAGCATACGTTCGTTTCGAGCGCTAACGATATAAATTTTAATGTTTGTAGGTAAAAAGCAACAGTTTTCTCAGACACTTCATCGCGTTCATACCTCTAAAAAAGCCCATTTATCGCTAATTACTGAAAAATCGCGCACGCAATCATGTTTCGTGTCATAATTCTCGTGTCAGTTGTCGCGTCGCTCGTCGATGGCTTTCCGGATGGCGCTCCCGCCGATACTTGCGTCAAATCGCGCTTCAATCAACCGCATCACGGTCAAGCCAAATCGCAACCTCTCGAAACTTCGCCATATCAAGTCGTTGCCAGCACCGACGTTTATCACGCCGGACAACAAATCGAGTTGACAATTTCGGGTCACGACGTTTTCCGTGGATTTTTCTTCCAAGCACGCGATGCCAACACCAACGAATGGATCGGAGAATTCCTCCCGAGCGCCAACACCAAAACGATTCCCGAATGTTCGAGTGTCACGCATGCCGATCCGAAGGACAAAACGCAAGCTCGTCTCATTTGGCAAGCGCCAAAAGACAAACAAGGACACGTTTTTTTCACGTAAGTTGACCGCGAAATAAATTCATCAAATTCCATTCGAGAAAAATCGAGAACATTCCCATATTTGAAAAATTGCCATTTTTTGAGTTGTGCTTGAGTAATCTTGTCCATTCACCTTTTGCAAAAAAAAAAAAAAAAATTATCGGAACATAAGTTAATGCAAAAAACTTGTTTCAATCCCAGTAATGGCTATTTGTTAGTTAGGCGATGTTGAAAAGTTGTCGTCGTCAGCTTCGTCGTCAAAACATGTCAAAGAGTTTCTATTCTTGTTCTTTGCATGGAAAAACGTCGCTCGCCGATGATGTCTGAACATATAATTAGGCATTAATGTACTTTTTTTTCACATGATTGACGGGCGGGAACCGATTTTTATTGCGAAAGAGAGGTTTGAAAAGGTTATTCGAGGCAGTGATGTCGATTTTTTGCGTTTTTGATGTAAATTTGGAGCTAAAATAGAAAAAAAATTAGTTGAATTTGTAAGTTTTTTATTAAAAGTTGATTTAATTTCTTTAGATTTTGGGATAAAAAATTACCTTTTGAGAAAATTTTAGTTTTTTTTGATAAATTTTTTAATAATTTTTTTTTAATATTGAGGGAAATTTTGTCTCTTACAGTTCTCTTGAGGTTTAAAAATTTCTAAAATAATAAATTTTTCAATAAAAAAAATTAAAAATATCAAAAATTAAAATTTTACTAAATTTTTATCATATTTTGGGATAAAATTTGCTTTTTAAGTCCCTTTTATTTATTATTTTTTAAATTTAAACTTTAAATTAAATTAAATTTTAAAATAAAAACTTTCTTTAGAACAAATTTTTATTTTTAAAAAAACATTTTTGATGATTTTTGCTAATATTTTCAAAAAATTCGTCTCTTACAGCTCTTTAGAGGTCTAAAAATTTTAAGATTTTTTTTTTAATATTTTTAATTTATATAAAGATTTAATTTAATTAATTAAATTAAACTTTTAAAAATTAATTAAAATAAAATTTAAAAAAAATAATTTGACAGTAATTTTTTATAAAAATTAATTTAAAACTTTATTTTTTCAAATATTCTTTTTTTTATAAAATTATTATTTTTAAAATTAATTTAATTAATAAATTTTAAAAATATTTAAAATTAAAAAAAAAATATTAAAATTTTTCAAATATTTTTTTTTAAATTTTATTTATAATTTTTTTTTTTTTAAAAATAAATATTTTCAAAAAAAAAAATTTTTTTTTAAATTATTCACTCTGATGAAGTGGATAAAAAAGGGTTAAATATGTTAAAAATTTTCTTTGGGAAAAAAATTAATATATTTTTAAGCAAAATTTTCTATAATTATCGTTTTAAAAAATAAGTTAAAAAATATTTAACACGAAAAAGACTTAAAATATTTGAAATTATGAAATTTTAGCTAAAATTCTTAAAAAAAAATTAATTTAATTATTTTATTAATTTTTAAAATTCGATTTTTTGATAAATAATTCTTCTTGATAACGAATTTTAATGAAAATTTAAAAAAATATCAAATTTTGTCATAAAAACTCTCAAATTCTACTCACCAAAACCAATTTTTAGGCTCAGAAGTTCTTTTTAATGAATTTTTCACATCAGTTACTGCTTCCATCCATTTTGCAATTTCATAAAAAGTCAAATGTCAGCATCTCTTCGGAACATGGGAGTGATGCGAATGACAAGAAAATGCATTTCCGTTCGTCAAAACTGATTGACGTGGGCAAACAAACTTTTTTAATGACCAAACTTCCATCGTTTCGTGCAAAATTTTGCCTCGTCAAGCCTCTCAATTCAATTCACCGCTTGTTGATTAGCATCCAAATCTCTCTATATCTTGTCTTGTCTCCGGCTTTTTGTATCGCTTTTATTGATTTTGTTTTGTGCAAACTCTGAATGCATCCTCGTTTCCATATTTTATTACAATTTCCATTGATATTTGCGATAAAATTTCATTATGAGCCAATTTTGAGCTTGTGTCTTGCATACGGAACAGCTGCAAATAAAATGAACATCCCAAAGGGAAATAACCAATCCAATATTTGATTTTTGCTCAATACACCTTCCTCCGCTCTTCAATTACTCACTTATTTAATATTTCATAAATAAATTTTTCGGAACAAAAGGTTGCTTTTGCCAATTGTAACTGTTGCGAATATTAATGCCCAAGAGCGAGATTTTTTCATGAGATGTTTGGGATTTATGGCGCGAGCTGTCAAAATTGGGCGGGAAAATTGTTTTTGTGACATTCAGGGTTGCCAATTGTTAAAAATTATAACCTAAAAATAAAAAAAAATTTAAAAAATTAAAATTTGAGAAAATTTTAAAATTTTCGAAGAAATTTTATAAAAATTATCTTGAAAAATATTTAAAATCTCAGTTTTAGACACAAATTTTCCTAAAATTTTAACAAAAATAATTTAAAATAACCTCAAAAATAAAAAAAAATATTTGAAAATAAAATAAGTACATATATTCTAAAAATCTTTGAAATGTTCAAGATCTAAATTTTAACGGAAAAATTCTAATATTCAAAATGTGGCGGGAAATTGATTTTAGTTAAAAAATTTTGCCCAAATTAATTTTCTAACCTCAAATTAATAAAAATAAAATTTTATTATAAAATGAGCTAAAATATAGTTCAAAATTATAAAAAATAAATTTATTTGAATTAAAAAAAATTTTTAAATGCGGTGTTGCCAAATTTTAGGATTTTCTAACCTCAAATTTATAAAAAACTTAAATTATTTTAAAAATGATTAAATATTGATCAAAATTATTTTTAAAAGTTTTAATTGAATAGAAATATTGGAAAAAATTTAATAAAAAATAAAAAAAAAAAATTAAAAAAATTTTTAAATGCGGAGTTGCCTATTAAAAATTTAAATTTTTTAAAAATTTTTCTATTCCTCAAATTTATTAAAAATTTTAATTTATTATAAAAATTGTTAAATATTAAAATAAATTAAAAAAAAAAATTATTAAAAATTTTATTAAAATAAAAAAAAAATTAATAAAAAAATATATTAAATGCGGGGTTGCCAAATTTTTAGTTTTTAATTACTTCAAACTTTAAATTAAAAATTTTTAATTAAATAAATTTTCATATTTTAAAAATTTTCCAAAAAAATATTTTAACAGATAAAAATTTATTTGAATGAAGTTTCATAATTTTTCTAAAATTTAAAAATAAAAAAAATAAATTTCATAAAAAAATCAAACTGTCAAAATCTGATCTGTCAACTTAACTTAACGGACTTACCCAACAATTTTCTCTTGTGCAACGCCACAAAATTCATGCCAAAATCTCGATGACAAATAACCCGAAACGATTAATAAAGTGTCCCTTTTGATGGAGATCTTTATTGGTTTTCACGTCTAAGACAAATATTTAGTTCGCACACATGAACTTACATAAATTTTCGAGATATCGACTTGTTTTCTCGCCTCATCTACCTAAAAATAAAACTAAAAACCTCTTACAATAATCACTGTTTGGACAGTGCGGTGTAAAATTTGTGTTTTATTAAAATAAATATAAGGACCCAAAAAAGTTTTATCGCAAGCATGCCACAAATAACAACAACAACAACAAAACCTGACGTGTACTTAAATAATTGCTTTTTTTACGTAATTGAAATGTGTGGTACGACGGAACGTAATAGTTGAACCAAAAACTGATTAAAAGCATACCCAAATAACTGGTTTCTCCGCGCGCGACAGATAAACACACATATTTTGCAAACGCGTATGCAACTCAATTCAATTCAATTATGTTATTAAATATTGGTCAATAAACCATATTTATATTCAAGTGATTTTTTTTCTATCTGCCTCTTCTATATTCGGGCGGATCGTTAAAATGGTCAAATATCAAAGTTGATTTTTTTTTGTTTTTTCGGATTTTGTTAAAATATTTTTTTTTGCATTTATCAGATGAAATGAAAAAATATTTTTTATTTATTTTATTAATTGCTTTTTTATGATTTTTTTTTATATCGGTGAAATGTGAAATTAAAAACCATATTTTTGTGTAAGTTAAAAATAAATATCAATTGATGATTGAAAGTTTTTAAAAAATTAAACAAATAATTTAAAAGCGCATTTTTTATTTTAATTCAATTCAGGAAAATTTTTTTTTTAATTTTAAAATTTTAATTTATTTATTTTTTTTTTTGATCATTAAATATAAAAAATTAAAATTTTTTACAAAAAATAAAAAATTAATAAAATAAAAATTAATAATTAAAAAATTATTAAATATTAAAAAAAAATAAGTTGAATTTAATTTATATTTATTCAATTTAATTTATTTATTTAACAAATAATTAATTATATATTTTTTTCAATTTTTAATTTTTTTCTGATAATTAAAATAAATAAAATTTAATAAAAATAAAAAATTATATTATTTAATAAAAAAAATTAAATTTATTTATAAACTGTGTAAAAATTATTAATTTTAATTTAAAAATAAATAAAAAATTATAAAGAATAATTATATAAAAAAATTTAAAAAAAATAATTTTTTAATTAATAATTAAATTTAAATAAAAAAAGTTTCAAAAAATTGTATTTTATAAAAAACTATAAATTTTTA
This sequence comes from Culicoides brevitarsis, assembly GCF_036172545.1. Taxonomy (NCBI): domain Eukaryota; kingdom Metazoa; phylum Arthropoda; class Insecta; order Diptera; family Ceratopogonidae; genus Culicoides; species Culicoides brevitarsis. Next base: position 4,076,527 of record NC_087087.1, on the reverse strand, counting down.
ATAAAAAATAAAAATAATTAATTTATTAAATAAAAATTAATTAATTAAAATTAAAATTAAAAAAAAAATATTTTTTAAATTTAAAAAATAAATAAAATCAATTAATAAACTAAAATTAATAAAATTGAATTTCAAAAATTTTAAATAACTTTTCGAAAATAATTAAATTCATTTTTCAATTCTTTTATTTTAGAAAATTTTTGTTTGAAATTTTTAAACTTTTATTCATAAAATCAAGACTTCAATATTAATTTAAATTAAATTTCCACAAAAAAAAATTTTTTTTAAATTTTCTTAAAAAAATTCAAAAATTTTAAACGAAAAAAAATTTCCGCTCCCGGCTGGGTTCGAACCAGCGACCTTTCGGTTAACAGCCGAACGCACTGCCTGCTGTGCAACGGAAGCTGTGTACACGACACACGCTAAACAGAACTTTGCCGAAATGTACAAAAACAATCGCAACCTTGAGATAACAAAAAAAAAATCTTAATCTCTTCATAGAAAATTGTTTATTTATAAAAATAATCTAAAAATACTTCAGACAGACCCAATTGTCACTCCAAGCACATTTTTCTCGCTCGTCACAAAATATGACAAAAAAAAAGTTGGTTGGCTTGTCAACGACGCAAAAAACCTGACTTATTGGTTCACATTCACTCGCACTCTATTTATCATGTGCATTTATTTATATAACGACACGACGCGACTCTCGACCAAACAACATCGAAATTCAATAATTTAAATAAAAATTTTGCTTTTTTTTTGTTCGGGGGTAGTTATATTAAATTAAAACGAGTGAAATATCACCTCAACCCAAAAACAGAGAACTGAAATAACAATCAAGCGCACACGACAAAAAAAACCCAAACTTTGCTTACAAGAAAATCCTTCCAACGCCAAATTATACATCATCATTATTATTACATGAAAACCACTTTTGTTGCCGTTTTGTGCGCGCTCGTTTCTTGTTGAAGCCTGAATTCTAATAATTAGGTCGTTGGAAATTGAATTATAATATTTTGTCACAAAATTTAATAAATTATTTTTTAATGTTATATTAATTTTTAGTTTCTTTAAAATTTGTTTAATTTTTATTTTTCAAGAAATTTAATTACAATTTTTGATTAAATTTTATTTAAAATTTTTTATTTTTTTTTTTTATTAATAAATTTAATAATTTATTATATTTATTAATTAAAAAAATTTTTATAAAATTTTGAATGAATTTCAAAAAAAAAAAATTATTAATAATCTGAAAAAAATATTTTAACTAATTAATTCATTTTTTACGATTTTTATTTTTTCAAAAAATTATTTTTAATTTTTTTTTTAATTTTTCAATAATTTAAATTTTATTTGTTTCTTTTTTTAATTTTTTTACTACTATTTTTTAAGTTATTTAATTAATTATTTAATTTTTTTTTAGTTTTTTTGTTATATTTATTTTAAAAAAATAATAAAATAATCTATTTTATTTTTATTTTTTTTAAATAAAATAATTAAATTCGTTTTAATTTAAAATATTTTGAATTCGTTCAAAATATCATCAAAAACATTTTTAAATTATTTTTATTAATTTCAATTTATTTTTTTTATTTTTTTATAATAAAATTTTTATTTATTACTTGTGAAAAAATATTTTAAAAATTTTGGAAATTTTTTTTTTTTAATTTTGATTTTTTTTAAATTACCTACAGTTTTATATTTTTGTTTTAAAATCTTTAAAAAAATTATTTAATATTTTTAATTTGTTTAATTTAATTTAACTAATTTATTTTTTTATATTTTAATTATTAAATTTTTAATTTTATTAATTTTTTCTGAAGAAAATTGTCTCATTTTTTTTATAAAAATTTTAAAAAATATAATTTCTTAAATTTTTTATTTAAAAAAAAAATAAAAATTCTTCTTATTTTTGAAAATTTTATTTATTTTTTTTTTCTCTCAATTTTTGAAAGAAAATACAAAAAAAAAATTTAAAAAAATTATAAAAATTACAACAAAAAAAAAATAAAAAAAATAACTAAAGAAAATAAAAAAATAAGAAAAAAATAAAATAAATAAAAAAATGCTAAAAGCCTATTATTCATATTAAAAACAAGCGACACCAATATTTTTGACGTCTGGTAATTTGCATACATGTTTTTTTCACCTCTTTTCCAACAATTTTTAACATTTATTAAAACAAAGAACTTTTTTTTATTTTCTTATATTTTAGCGGAGCCGTTGTGAAGGATTACGGAACATTCTGGGCGAACATCATTGCTCAAGTGCCAGCTCATTAAATACGAATTTCAGCAGCGTTGTAATGAATAGATTTTCACGAATAAATAATTAATTAGGGAGTAAATTAGTAATAAAGGTCATTTTATTAGCCAGAATTTTGCGTTTTTTGTCGTTTTTGTGGATTTGTGTTGGCGAAAATTGCTGTTTCGTGTCGTCAGACTGACAAAGGTCACAAAATATGCGACAAAAGCAACATGTAAGTAGCAGCTCGAAAAAGGGGTAAGAGAACGCACAACATCGACAAAACTCCCAAGCAATCGATTCTCTTACACTAACTGCAATAAAACTACCGTACGTGCCTATTTTCACCTGTCGTAAGCGTATGTTAATGATATTTTATGACAGAGTCGTTGTAACGTCGTCGTCGTCGTCAATAAAGAGGGATGAAGAAGCAAAAAACAAAAAAAAAGAACTGCATGTGTGAAAATATAAAAAAAGTGAAAATACCCGAAGAGCATCAAACCGGCGGCGCCAAACAATTTCAAATGTAGAGGCATTTCGCGTTAACGACGACCATTCTACGGTTTTGTATGAAATTTGTTTTGAAGTCGCTTTGTAGTGTGGTCCTGTTCAAACATAATTTTCCATTGAAAAAGCGGGACAACGACTGTGTGAGTAATAAAATTCGTTGGGGTGTAGTTGTGTGCGAGATTCGCTCGAGTGTTTGTCTGTATGTGCGATGAAGTTGGCTCGTGGCTCGACGTCGATGTACGGAAAAGTTGCTGTAATGGAAAAGTGGTACAATGGAGAGAGTGAACATTTTTACGGGATGTAATGAGATTTTTTTAAAACTTTTTTTTCAAATAAAAATTTTATTTTTGAGTTTAGATATGAAAATTATTATTTTTAAATGTTGCTTTGTTTGAATTAAAAAAAAATAATTAAATTTTTAAAATATTAAAAAATCTTTTTTTTTTTATTCTTTTAAATTTTTTTAAATAAAAAAAAAAAAAAAATTAGTAGAAAAAAATTATAAAAAAATTAAATTAAAATTATTAAAAATATTTTTTTTTTAATCTTCCTTGGTTTGAATAAATTTTAGTTAATTATTTTAAATCAAAAAATAAAATAAAATAAAATTACAAAAAATTAATTTTAAATCTGAAAATTTAATTTAATTTACTTTTAATTTAGTTATTTTTTTTTTAAATCAAAAAAAAAAAAATTAATAAATAAATTAAATTTTAAAAAAAAATATAAAATATAAAATTTTTCATCAAAAATTATAAAAATTTATTTTAAATTTGAATAAAAAAAAATTAAATTGGAATAAAAAAAAATTAAATTGAATAAAAAAAAATTTAAATTTGAATAAAAAAAAATTAAATTAAAATTAAAAAAAAATAATACCTAATTTAAATATTTTTTTTAACCAAAGATACAAATTAAAAATTGTGTATAAAACGCCCAAAAAGAACATTTTTTGCTTTAATTATTCAAAAAATTCTTGTTATGACTTTATTTATTAATTTTTTAAAAATCTTCATCATCACTTATAGCTTTTATAGATTTTTTACTATTTTTAAACAAAAACTTGATTTTTATAAAGAATTTTTCCATTTAAAGTTTCATAAAATATAAAATAAAAATTATTTGAAATTTATTTAAAATTTATTTTAATTCAAATTTATTTATAAAAATCATAAAACAGAAAAAAAATAACTTTAATTTTTTTATTTAGGTTGGATAAATATTTTTTTTCCAACATTTCGGCATTTTTTATATAATATTAAATAAAAAAATAAATGAGAAAAAAATTTTTTTTTTGACTTGAATAAAAAATAAAATGATAAAAAATTAATAAAATTTTAAAAAAATTCATTAATATTATTCTAAAATTAATTTAATAATTTTATTTACAAAAATTTAAAAAATAATTAAAAATATAAAAACTACACAAATTCAAAATAATTTTTTTTTCAATATTTCAAAAGTCGTCAAATTTAATTTTTCTTAAAAATTTAAGAAATTTAATTTTTTTTTAATTTTTTTTAATTTTTTTTAAATTTTTTTTAATACAATTTTTTCCTAATTAATTTTTTTTACAGAAGCTTTAAAAAACGAAACCTTACCAAAAAATAATTTTTAATTTTTTTTTTTGTATTTCACGAAACTTCCATGAAAGCCTCCTTTTTTTCTGTCCATCCTACGCCATCAGTTGTTTGCACTCATGTCCCACATTTGAGCATTTCTCTACGTCGCAACGTCGTCGTCTCCGTGTACTGCTTCCCCATAGACAACAGCACATGCCACACACACACAAAGGGAAACAGAACAAAACAATAATAATAACTTGAAATCTACGCAAGCGCTTTTCCCTCAAATTCTGCAGTATTTTCTTTCTTTTCAGTATTTCCTCGATACAGACACGAACCCTACAGCCGCGTGTACATGTAAAAGCTCCATGACATACACACCCAAAAAAAAACAGTTTTTTTTTGCGTTCAGCAACGTGTGATGTCAGTTCAGAGCCTCAGTCAGGAAACAGTCTTCTAGTCGTATTTTATGCTTTGTCGATTACAGACATCTTTTCGGGGGCATTAAATTTATAAATATAAATAATAATAAATATTATAATATTGTAACTACTCTACAAATATAATGATAATTATTAGAAAATAAAGTTGTGAGTGTTTTTTGTGTATCTTTTATAGAAAAAAAATTAAAAATTTAAAAAAACATAAAAATAAAGAAAAATAAAAATAAATGAAAAATATTAAAGGTGAATAAATACGAAAAAAAAAATAAAAAATAATTTAAATGTAAGAGGAAAAAGAGAAAAAGAGTAGAAAAACGGAAAAAGTGAGTCATCAACAACAACAACAACGACACACCATACAAAAAATTGTGTGTGTGTGTATTTTATTATTATTATATTAGTAGCGGATGGTTAGAGCCACAAAAAAATTAAAAACAATAAAAAAATATTTTTTATACAAAAGTGCATGAAATTTGCTTGTAACAAAGAAAAAAAAACAAAAAAAAATAATTTATAGAATTTTCTTCTAATTTTACACACATTATTAGGTGCAACATCAAAAACAACAACAACAACAAATTACAGAACATTTTCGGCGACATCGACACTCTTTCATTTCAATATCGATTTACAAAAAGAAAAATAATTCCTAAATAATAATAATTTTTTTCCTGAACATGAAAATTGTTCTCTTTGAATGACTTATGAATGGAATGGAATGTTATTGTATTCTAAAGCCCAACTTTTTGCCCAAAGTTGGACAAGTAGCAGAAAGGTTAGATTTTGTAATTTTATTTGGGCTCATTTAATTTTTTTTCTCACTGAAATCACATTTTTTTCACTCACTCACTAAATGTGCTTAAATGTGTCATTGCGGTAGTCAATACCATGCCAACCATGAATATTACATACGAGTTGCCATATGCGAGGAAATAAACTCTCTCTTATATTTTCCAAGCTAACTTCATTTCATTCCAGTTCATTCATTCATTCACTTCTTTAACACCTTTACTTCTTATAAAAGTTCTTCGATTTTTTTAACTTTTGATTTATATGAGGAGTTTGTGTTTCGCAGTTTAAAAATTTTTTTAAGAGATATAATTAATTTTTTTTTTAAACAAAAAATTTTAAATTTAATATTATTTTTAATTTTTTTTGTTTAAAATTTAATTTTGTATTTATTTTATTATTATTTTTTTAGTTAATTTCGAAAATTAATATTTTTTTATTTAATAGAAGAAAATTTTTAATAATGAAAAATATTATTTAAATTAAAAATGAAAAAATAAATAAATAATATAAATTAAAAAATTATTTTTTTTATTTATTTTAATTTTTAATAATTTTATCTTATTTTTTATTTTTATTTTATTTTTTTTATATTCTCTTTTATTTTTTTTTAATTTTCATTAATTTTATTTATCTAATAATTTTTTCAAATTTAATTTGAAAAATATTTTTTTTTTAAAAAAGATTGTTTTTTTTGGTGAATTTTTTTAAATAAAAAATTCCTTGAAAACGAATATTTTACAAATTTTTCTTAAAAAATCTTTTTTTTTTTCACTGAGTTTTAATTTTGTTACATTTACTTGGTTCGGATGAATTGAATTCTTTTTTAAATAATTAATAAAAATAAAAAAAAAAATAAATTAATTATTAAAAAAATAAGAAAAAAATAATAAAAAAATTTAAATTAAAAACAATTATTTTTTTAATTCTTTTACTTAATTTTAAAAATTAATTTAAATTAATAAAAGATAATTTTTTATATTTTTTTGATGAAAAATAATTTTAAATTTAATAATTTTAGTTAAATAATTTTTTTTTATTTTATTTGTAAAATAATATTCTTTTTTTTAATAATAAAAGATTTTTTTTGATGATTTTTTTTAAATTTAATTTGTTCAATATTTTTTTAACGTTTTTCTCAAAAAATTTTTTTCATTCGTTAAAATATTTTAATATTTGCTTAGTTTGGATTAATTGAAATATTTTTGTTAAAAAAAAATAATTGTTAAAAATTATAAAATTATTAATTGAAAAAAAAAAATTATTTAAAATTTAATTAAAATAAATTATTATTTTAAAATAATTAAGAAAAAATTATTAAAAAATATTTTTGTTTAAAAAAATTTTTTAAATTAAAAATTTAAAAATTATTTAATTAAAGTTATTTTTTTAAAATAACTTAAAAAAAATTAAAATAAAAATAAAAAAAATTTAAACAAAAATAAAACATTAAAAAAAATAAAATGTTTACTTACATTTTTTTTTAAATTTCAACACGAAACACAAATTCTTCACAATACAAACAGCAAAAATAAACTATTTGCTCGAGATTTCTCGTGTTCATTGTATAAGCTGTGCATGTCTTTGCTTGCTTTTTTGCTTTAAATAATAGGATCGTCTCCGTCAGGCACGTCTTATTATATTTACTAAATCTAAATGCAGTTTTTCACCATTATATTACATTACACACATAACCTTCTCTCTTGCTCTATAAGTAGAAAAATATACTTTGCGGTAAAAGGATATTTTTCGTCCTACTTTTAAATACCACGAAAGAACTTTTTTTTCAGTAGTTTTATTTTATTTATAAGAGATTTATGTGTTGATCTCCTTTACTATAAAATATTTAACACTTGAAAAAAAAAGTATAAAGTCCACTTTTGGTCAGTTCTTAACTTATTTTTAACAGAATTTAATCCGAAATTGGTCAAAATCTAACCAATTTTGTGTCGAGCTGTCATGTGAGAGACCACAAAGTTTTTTCTTCTTTTTTTTTCTTGATCCATCTATTTAATATTCAGAAACGAGGTAAAAATGTGATGAAAAGGATTTTTTTTCTTCGACGTAAAAAGGGTTCAATACTAAATTAAATTTATCGTAATTCTTGCGTTTATTTAACTCGTATCTCCGCCTTTCTCGTTGCTCGAAAGATATTTTTATATCGTAGCTTGGAATTTCACCTGCTGACCTATCATTTAATGATATTGTATATGACCTGACATGATACTCGAGCTTTGATATTTTAATAAAGTGAGAAAGTGAAGAAAGAGAGAACATAAAGAGAGAGGAGTTTAATTACCTGAAGAAAATTAATTTTTAATTAAATTATTATGCTTTATGGAATTTCAATTTTTTTTGTATAAAAATTTGTCAAACTTTGATTGAAAAATCAACAAAAATAATTAATTATATTTTAGGCGTAAAAAAGTTTTTTTTTTGTAATATATAGGTTGGTTTGGATTTTTGATATTATTTAAAATTTTATATTATTTTTTTTAAATTATAATATATTTAATAATAATTTAAATTAAATTAAATAAATAAATAAAACATTAAGTTAAAATTTATTTTTCTAAATGAATTATAAAATAATTAAAAAAAAAAATAAATTAATTATTTTAATTAAATTTTAAATAATTTAAAATAAAAAACTTGAAAAAAAAAAAAAATTAATAAAATTAAGTTAAATTTATATTTTTTTGTAAAAAATATATTAAAATATATTTAAAAATAATTTTTAATTTTTTTTATAAATTAAAAAATAATGAAATTAAATTAAATTTAAATTCTTTTATTTATTAATTTTTTGAAATAATTGTAAAATTTTTTTTTGTAAAATAAATTAATTAAATAATAAAATATTCTTCAATCAATTTATAAAATTAATTTATATTTATTTTATTAATGTATTTTTTTTTATTTATTTTATTAATTTAATTTTTTTTATTTATTTATTTTTAATTTTATTTATAACAATTATTTATACAAAAAGAAAATATTTTTTTTAAATTATATTTTAAAATTTTAAAAAAATTAAAATTTACCTTATTTAAGTATTTTTTCTAAATAATTTATAAAATAATTTTTTAAAAAAGATAAATAAATTAAATTAGCAATTTTTTAAATTAAATAAAATTAAAATTAAATAAAATTTATTTATTATTATTTTTTTTATTAATTTCAATATTTTTGTTTTTTTTTAATTTTTTTTTTAATTTTTTTTTTTTGACAATAATTCATATTATTATTTAAATACAAATTTTCTTTCATTAGAAATTTTTTTAACAAAAGCTTGCTTGATTAAAATTCCTGAAATTATTTTTCGTAGAAGGAAAAAAAATTATCTCATCACAAAAAAAAAAATATTTTAAACCACTAAATTGACATTTTTCTGTAAATGACAAGTTTCTTCCATTATTATTATAAATTCATGCAGATAAACTTTTAGACACATTTTTTAGTCAAGTTTAAAATATTATATGATAAAAATATGTCAAACCCCACTCAACGTCTTTTTCACTCCTCCTGAGACTCAATTTTGGATCTCCCGTGAATTGATCAACTTTTCAATCAACTTAATGTCCGAATGTTTTCCATATAAAAAAAAAACAATTGCGAGAAAATTGTTCAAAAAATTTCCTTGAAGCAACCTTTTTCCCTATTTAAAAAAAAATTTTTTCCCTTCAATTTTTTTGAAGGTTGGCAAATAATTTTTTATTCCAATTTTATTATTTATTCATGCATTTATTTGCGAAAATTTTTTTTAACAACAAAAAAGGGAAATTTAGTAAAAAGAACTTTTTTTAGCTTGTTCGTAGAAGGAACGAAAAATAAATAAAGAAACGGATGAAATGAAATTGATTTCTCGACTTTTATTTTTTTTTTCTTTCTCTCTTTCTCAAACGCAAATAAAACTAAACTGACATCAATATTCGTGTCATACATTTATATGACGAATAGTGACAATGCAGAGAGGAAACTGCTTTTGTGGTTGAGTGGCAGCATCAAGATAGAAGAGACAGAAGTAGAGCAATTTCCGACAAAACTAAACTGTCATTCGCTTCCAGGTCAATGGCAAACATGTCTCGATTGCCCACAAAACTAAAATTTTTTAAATGTTTGAAAAATTTACCAAAGAAAAAAAAATCATTAAAAAACGTTTTAAAAATTTTTTTTCAAGGTTTTTGACAAATATTGTTATTTTTATATTACTTCCATGCTCAACAACTATTTATCATTCCATTTAATCGAAATATATATTATTTTACCATTTTGGTGAAAATTGCCTGCATCGCGTCGCCTGCAGTAGTTTATGATGATGATGGAACTTTTAAAGTAATTTAAGGTAAAATTTATGTGAAAAAAAATCCTTCGAAAAAAAAAGTTGTGACATTATATATTATTTTTTTATTTTATCATCATCAACTTTGAAAACAAATGAAAGACAATAAAAACTTGTCATTATTGTTATTATTTTAATAATAGTGCAGTCCAAAGCGAAATCTGCTTTTACAAGCACTTTTAATTCATAAAAAAAATTTTCTCATAGAAAAAAAGGAAACTTTTATCTTTAGAGCTTTCTTTTGTACGAACGGAAAAAACTTTTATTATTTTTTATTTTAATGTCAAGTACGAAGAAAATTATTTCGTAATGTCATAGACCATTACGGACTTCAAAATTTAGCAACAACAGGAAGGAAAATAATTTTTATAATAATCTCATGAAACTTTTTTGACAGTTTTCTGTCTTAGTTTTAAATTTATTCTTTAGCAAAACAAAAAATAATGGAGACGCCCTGTTTTTTTTTTATTAGACGTAAAATATGTAATTAATTATGATGTTTCAAAGTATTTGCATGCATTGAATGTAAAACTAAAAGGAAACTTTATTAAATTAACATGCAAGTAATAATTCAAGTTTTTTCCCCAACAATATTTTTCACGCTGTGCTGTGTGTGAAACGTGTTTGATATCGAAACCGTGAGCTTGAGTATTTTTCACACAACTACTCTTCTTCACGTAAAGTGGCTCCGCTACTCTTGGAAAATAATTTTAATTAATGAAAATATGCGAACACTTAAGCGAGCGTTATTCTCGAGAGGTTTGTGAAAAAAATACGTTTTGCATTTTTATGCAAAATTATTAAAATTAAATAATTTTTTTAAATTAAATAAAATTATTAAAATTAAATAAAACTATTAAAATTAAATAAAATTATTAAAATTAAATAAAACTATTAAAATTAAAAAAAATTTTTAAAATTAAATAAAATTTTTAAAATTAAATAAAATTATTAAAATTAAATAAAATTATTAAAATTAAATAAAACTATTAAAATTAAAAAAAAAATTTGAAATTAAATAAAATTATTAAAATTAAATAAAATTATTAAAATTAAATAAAATTATTAAAATTAAATAAAATTTTTCAAATTAAAAAAATTAATTAAAATTAAATAAAATTATTAAAATTAAATAAAATTATTAAAATTAAATTAAAATTATTAAAATTAAAAAAAAAATTTGAAATTAAATAAAATTATTAAAATTAAATAAAATTTTAAAAATAAATTAAATTTTTAAAACTCATTATCTTTGCAGAATTGCAAATTATTTTTTTATATAACTTTACGCAAATTAAAAATAAAATAAAATTCTATTTGATTTTTCAATAACTTTTTGATATTTTACATTGTAAATTTCATAAATTGAAAAAAAAATCCTCTAAAAAATTGTCTATTTTTCTATAAAAATGCTTGGTTTGGATTAATTAGAATTCTTGATATTTTTCATGAAAAGAAAAAAAAATAATTAAATTTGAAGATTTTTCGAAATAAAAATTTTAGATAAAAAATTATTTCAAAACTTACCTGAACGAATCCCAAAATATCGAAAAAACCAATTTTTCCTTATTTTCGAAACGAATTTCTTTACTGTAAAGGATTACATGAATCAACATGAACACAAAAGTTCGTTGCATTAAAACAGAAAAACTTTTACAGCATCTTCCTCGCAAAATGCAGAATGTGAATTTTAATCAAACAAAACTGATAAATGTTGTTGTTTCGTACAAAAATGATGATACTTCATGACGACGACGTCGCTTCCAAGTTTAATAGCATTCGAGCTGCGATACTTATCTACTCTACTTCCGACCTTATTTTTCATAGAAATTATGAACTTTCCATCTCTTCATTATTATTTCCACTCCGTATCGCTAAAAACAAAAAAAAAATGCATTTTCCGTTCTAAAAGTCTGAAAAGAAGAAAAAAAGTAAAAAAAAAATCGGATGCCAAGTAAATGTCTTGCGGCTTTTTACGAATGAATAGAACGACATGAAGGATGAGCAACTGTTGAAGAGCTACTGCGTGTGATTTTAAAAAAGAATGAAAGACTGCAACTAACGATAAGGGCGCTACAGAAAATATATTTTTTCGTGAACAAAGGATGAATGAGGACAACGACGACGATGGCGACGAAACAAGAGAAAGATGGCAAAAGATGAAAAATGCATATTCTAGTTTATGTTTATGACATTTATCCTACTTAGAGATGTGAATGGTGCTTACACGCCATCAGTTGATTTTCACATGCGATGTGCATTTTCGACGTCGCCATTCGGTTTCATTAAGTACCTCGCAGAAAACTTTTTTATGGCGCTTTCCTGTTTTAAAATTGAAATATAACAAATAGCATGTGGGTTTGTTTGTTTTTCGTGCAGAAGTGCACTAAGTGTTTCTGAGAGTTTTTGTTGTAAAATTATTTATTTTTCATGAAGTTTTCTCGGGAACAGTTAATTTGTCGTCTTCCGATAGTTAATTTTCCTGTTTCTGGAAAGGAAATTATTTTGGGTTGTTTTCTGTTAGATGTCACTTTATCTTTGAAATTTTTTGATTTTTAAATTAATTTCTTTCCTTTTTTGATTTTTTTAATTGAATCTTAATTTTTTAATTTAATTATAATTTTAAGTTAATTTATATTAAAAAATTTCATTTTTACTTTAAAGTTTTTTTTTTTAATTTTATAAATTATATAAATTTTAAAATTTTTGCCAATAGATGTCTCTTTATAATTTATTGAATTTTAAAAAATTATTTAAAAATTTATTTCTTTCTTTTTCTTTTAGTTTTTGAATTAAACCTTTATTTTTTTGTTTTATTTTTTATATTTTGACTTTTGAATCATTTTTTTAATTCTATGAAATTTTTTAAATTTTGCCAACAGATTTATCATTTATTGAAGTTTAGAAATTTTATTAATTTTTTTTTTACTTTTTTATCAGTTTTTAATCTAAATTTTATAAATTTTTTTTTCGTTTTTAATTTTTAAAATATTTTTTCTAAAAATTTAATGATATTTTTAAGTTTTTGCCAACAGATGTCGCTTTAAGGTTAATTAAATTTAAAAAAAAATATTTAAAAATTTTTTTGTTCACTTTTTTTTGACAGGTTTAGATTTAAATACCATACTTTTGTTAAATTTCACTTTCTATAAATTTTTTTTCTTAAAATTTAAAGATTTTTTTAAAATTTTGTCAATAGATGTCACTTTGAAAAAATATTAAATTTTTTTAATTTTAATTTTTTTTTTATAATCAATTTAAGTTTTAAATATGTAATTTTCTAATTAAAACTTGCGATTTGATCAAAAAAAATTTTTATTATAATTTTTTTCATTAAATATTTAAGTTGAAAAAAAAATATCCGCCAGATGTCACTTTTTAAAAATTTTCTTTGATGTTTTTTAGCATTAAAATTTTCTCTTATTTTTGCTGAAAGATATTTCAAATATTGACCTACAAAGAGAAAACTTTTAAATTAAGTAAAAAACTTTAAATCTCATAGATCAAAAAGGACAAAAAAACATTTTCCTTCTTCTACTTCATTGATTTAAAAAAAATAAGAAGAACATTAAAAGGAAGTATTAAATCTCAATTGCTCAAGGACAAATATAAAAAAAATATCTTTATCATCTTATCTTAACTACGTTCATAATTAGATTTCTCCGCTACGAAATTCGTCGCAAAAAAAGTATCAACCCAAAATTTTTCCATCAATTTTCCCCCGCCTTCGGTTTCGCGCCTAAAATATGTTTATAAAAATAAAACGATGGATGACAAACATAATCTAATTTTAATACATTTTTATTATAAGGGTACATCCTATCAACAACAGCCTACAAGTATATGCGCATACAATCAAAATATTTACATAAAAGTGCCTCATAATAGTAATAATCATCGAATTTCTTTCCTATATATTCATGAACTTTTTTTTTCAAAAAAAAAAAAAAAATGTATAACATGAAGAGACACTCATCTGTCCCAGCACGTGACTTTATTTTTTTATTCACAAAAATAATAATTTATTTTATATGATTTGTATCAACAACTCAGCTGTTGCGAAAATTGCTGTCTCATGCGTCGTTGACGGTTTCGACAACAACAAAAGGGAAAAAAATACAGAGATAAGGAAAAAAAGTTTCTTTTTTATGCGATGTTTGTCTTTCATTCATCTCAAAGATTAAGTGTGTGAATTTTTTTTTTGTGTTTTGACAATCTCATGTGGTTTTTTTTATATAAATTCATGAAAATGAAATTTAAACGTCTTTTGAGTTTAAGTGAATTTTCTCGTTCAAAAATTGAATAATTTTCGACAGTTTTTTTGCTATTTGTCAGGTTTGTGACAAGCAACGATTAAATTTGTGTCAGGAAATATAAAAAAAAATATTCTAAAGGGATAGCATTAAAAGCGTGTTCCGATCGTGTTATGCATGAGAAGCGAAAAAAAATCTATTTCTAAAACAATTTATTGAAGAACGAGTAGATTTGAAATATGATTCCTTGGAGATAAATATACAATAATCGTTCTCTATCTGTCTGTGTGATTTTTTTTTCGACAAATGATTTATGGTTTCAACAAAAATATTGATAGGGAGTTACCAATGGCGAAAGTTGCTCTTTTGACGTGCCTGTCTGTTACTTATTAAAAAAAAAAATAAAAAAAAATTATTTAAATGCAAAAAATATCGACTTTAGAAAAAAATTGAAATAAATTTTTAAAATTAAAATTAAAATTTATTTAAAATATTAAAAAAAAATTGAATTAAACTTTTTTTTTAAATAAAATTAAATAAATGAAAAATAATATTCAAAAAAATTAAAAAAAAAAATTAAACATTTTTTTTAAATAAAATTTATCATAATTAAAAAAATAAAATTCAAAAAATTAAAAAAAAAATTTTAGAAAAAAAAAACAGTAAATTTAAATTTATTTTAATTTAAAATTAAAAAAAAAATTAAATAAAAAAAATTTACATTTGAAATGATTTTTTTTTTAAAAAAAAATAAAATTCAAAAAAAAAAAAAAAATTAAAAAAAATTAAATATTTTTTTTTAAAAAAAATAAAAATTTTAAAATTTTTTTAAAATTCAAAAAAAAATAAAATTTTTTTTAATTAAAAATATTAAAAAAAAAATAATATTCAAAAAGTTAAAAAAAAAAAAAAAATTCAAAATTTAAATAAAATTTATCAAATTAAAAAAATTGTAACCCCAAACTATGAAAAAATGAAAAAAAAAAATTAATAAAAATTAAGCACGTCTATTTTTTTTTTGCCACAAAAGTTATAATCTCTGCCTCGTAACCAAATTAAACAGGTAAACAATTGAAAAAAAATGAAAATTAAAAAGTGAAAACTTCAGATTTAATACAATTTAAAACTTTGGTACATGGACAATGGAAATCTTTTTACAGAACATCCTCAATGAACTTCAACAAAAGTAAGCGACCATTTACTTCAGCACACTTGGCTACTGAGATTCTGCAATCCAGCATACGAAATTTCGTCGACAAAAACTGACCTCGGCTGTGAATTCTAAACTCTTAAAAAATTGAAAGTTGAAAAAAATATTAAACAAATCTTATCAAAGACTTATTTTGAAGCAGAATGGAGCCTATTTAAAAAAGGACGAACATCAAAGACTAAAAGTACTATAAGCCTCTTTTAAAAGCATTTTTCGCCAAGTCATCCGCGACGCGAAATAGAATTAAACGAATCATGAATAACCATAAATCAACACTTTTTAAGGTTCAACCATTCCGAATCTCCTATTTTGACACTTTTACTTCAATTAATCATTCAAGTAGTTTTTTTAAGCAAAATACGCTCAAGTAAATTTTAACAAGTTTCATTCAACTTGGCATCCCTATTCTCCAAATGCACATTTTTATTACGAACGAAAACATTTTTCTTTCAATTTCTTTCGTCGTTCTCATAGACTTAATTTTTTTTGCTGCACATTGCAATATTATTGCATCATTGTTTGCTGATTGCTCTGTGTTCATTGTGTTGTTTGCGCTCGAGTTAAAGCGCCATCATTTCCATTTTAAATGTGCTAGGCTGGTCGTGTTGGCGCCTCTTCAACAAAAAAAAAATAACAAGAACATTAAATTAAACGACATTAAACGCATTTTTTTTACAACTGCAAATTTAATTAATGCCCATAAAAAAATTTTCCTTGAGGAAAT